>NW_020290291.1:600000-803711 GCF_003184535.1 Aspergillus eucalypticola CBS 122712 | reverse complement strand
AAGCCAAGCCACAGACCGACTAGTCCCATGTACCACTCAAGACACGTTTTTCTCCCCTTACCCTTTTTTTTTTTTATTTTCCTCTTGAATTTTCTTTTTCTTTCTAAATTAGCACGGGGCGCACGTCCCACCCATTTCGAAGCAGTTCGAGGTCCTCCCTAGCGCTGTCCACCCACAACTGAAAGTGTTCAGAGCACTACCATTACGGAGTAAGACACCGCCTGTCACTTTCAATCCTACTAAGTAGTGTACTTGCTCTTATTTTTCTCCTCAACTTACAACTAAATTTGATCATCATCAGATCAGTCAGTCACTTTATGTCACCTTTCAACCTTTCTGTGTGACGCCTTGGGCTTCTTGCAGTTGCATTTGCCTCCACCCCCCCCATTCCCATTCATTCCTCTTGTCTGGTGAACGATAGGCAGCTTTCGCACTGCCTCCCTCCTGTTCCACTCCCTATTTGCCCACGGGCTGCAGCCAATGAAGGGAATGACGATTGCCTGCCGGGGATTGATTGGGTCAATTCGTCACTTTTTGCGCCTGCATCACTTTAATGAATGGTATCCTTGGTATCTTACTTAATACTAGATACCCTTTGTAAACTATCAAATCTACCGAGCAGGATCTAGAATAGATTACTACTTACTCCGTTTTTACTCGGAAAAGCAATTAATAATCTTTCCTTAAGTCAAAGTCAAGTCAAGTCAAGACAAGACAAAAATGCAAGACAAGACTATTCAGTACAGTAGTAACCGAAGTGGATTCGAGGATTTTTCCTTTCCTTTCCTTTCCTTCTCCCCCCTTCTTAGCCGTTAATAATCTAACGGTCACCACGAACTGCTCGCTGACCCCCTTAGTTAAAGGGGAGTAAAAACTGCCGGTAGATAGACAAGACACACTACGTAAGTTACCAGTCCTAAACAGTCTGACCGGCCGGAGTCCTCCCGCCCCAGGGGTCTTTGGTCTGGTCCCGTCCGGCTGGCTGGCCTGCCTCTCTCTGCCTCTGCCTCTGCCTCTGCCTCTCTGTCTGTCTGTCTCTGCCGACGACGCAGGTCGTGCAGTCGATTATTGGATGGAGTTGCAGTCAGAGTGCCTACTTGACTTACTTTGACTCCCGGCCGTCCTGTCCGGTGCTGGATTTGAAGCATTTCCCGCCCATGCCATCTGACACTTAATTTACTATTCATCCAGTAACATGACCTTTTGCTCGTATTGCACCTGATGACTGACGGATGGACTGACTGATTGAAATGGAATACATATGGAACTTTTGAAATTGATACCTCAGTCAACCAACAATCCAGTACAGTACACTCAAGAGAATAGACGATGAATTCATATCGCTATCCGTGTGCAAGATGCTAAATTAAGATTGCTTGTTGTTGAGGGTGAGTAAGCATCCCTCAACCATGGACCCGGGCTTCTCTTTCCGTTCTGGCCGCGGGTCTTTTCATGGGCGAGAGAAAAGTTGGTGAGAAAAGCTGGGTCTGAGATTGAAGTAACCTGGCCGTTCGGCAGCGTTACGGTGGAGGCGGTTTGGTCAGTCGGTCAAGTCTTACTGGTCGGCTGGTTGGTCCCCTCTTTTTATTTTTTTCTTTTCCCTTCCCTCTGACCTCTTCTTTTTTTCCTTTTTTGTCTTTTTAATTTTATTTTTTATTATTTCCTTTTTCAACTTCTATTTTCTCCCCTCCTCTGCCCTTTCTTCCTTCAACCTTTCCCTTCCTCTTTTCAATTTAATTTATTATTTTTTTTATTATTTTATTTTTATTTTTATTTTTTTTAATTTCAGGTTCCCTCTTTCATCCTAAACATGCCTTAGTCAACTCCTCCACCCTCTCCCAAGGACGGCCGTTCCATCATCATCACTGGGTATTCCCCCTCTCCTCTAGCTGGGCTCTAATGGAAAATAGTAGGGAAAACTCTGAAAACTCTAAACAACCCTCCAACCCCATGAGGTGTACTCCGTGGAAAGCCGTAGGTAACTCAACTACTAAGGATGTTACTAGCCTAGTAGTTACTTGGGACTGCTTCACTCGGGTGTTGCGGCTGGGATTCTGTTTGGTCTGACAGTGGTGTGTACCCTGTCCCCATTCATCACTACGATCGTTCTGGTAACTTCCTCCCTTTCCCTTTCGATCGTGGTGGTTGCGATTTAAATCGGTACCTGGTCTGCGTCATAATAAAGGAAGAGAAATTCTTATTTGCCTCATTCCCTCATAGGCAGATGCCACTGATCTTAATAATAATGTTTAATATTAATGATGTAAATTTTGGCTACGATTTTATTCACTTTGGGGGGAACAAAGATTAAAAATATTCTCGAGGGAAATTTAATTGCTGTTAAACCTGATACATTTCCCTTACACTGACCTGGCCATGGGTCCATTCCGATGGTCTCGTTCCCCTAACGGAGGACTTGCCGGGAGGATCATGGACAGGAGATAAAAAAAGTTATTAATGATAATTAAAACAACAAAAAAAAAAAAAAAGGATGGGTAGGGGGCATAGGTTACTTTACAATGTAGTTATCGTTTTTTTTTTTTTATTGTTTAAAATTACAGTATAACAATGAGAATAGAAAAGGGAAAAGGAATAGAAAGGGAATATCCCATCCATTGCTCGGATAGGTAGAACAGGGCATGATATGGTGAACAGGCAGAGAAGGCTACATAATCAATGGCAGGAAACCCAGTGGATGTTGTGAAGGATCACGACTCGAATACTAGACAGACCCAACCTAGCCAGACACGACACAACAGAGACAAGAGTGACAGAACCAGAGGGTGTATTGGTGTTACTCGTTAGTCAGAAGAGCAGCGAAGAAAAGAAGTGAGCCGGGGATCGTCACCTCCTCAATTCTCACTAGACTAGACTCTCTCTGACACCTCGGACCACTAAGCAGCCGCTCTCCCCTTCGTTTTTTCTCGTCGGGTCTCCTGCTTTGGCTTGTGGCTCTCTCTCGCCTTGCCTTTCCACCTCTCGTTCTCCGTCTCTCTTCTCTTCCCCATCCTCCCACTCACTCCCCCCTCTCCCTCTTCCCCTTCTCTAACCTACTTCTCCAATCCTCTTCCCCCTCCTCTCTACACTTTCTCTCACCATCTTCGCTTTTTGCTCTTGCAACTTTACCTCCCTCAATCCCCTCTCCCCCTCCCTTTGCACTCTCCATCTTCTACTCCCTTATACCCCAACGAGCTTTTCACTAAGTGTCGTTGTCGCTGTGGATCGGGGCTAATTCCCACCAAACGCGAGAACTTGTTTTGCTCCAATTTTTTTTTTCTCATCCTTCACCTACACAAAATCATAAAAAAAGAAGAAAGGAGAAAAAAAGAAAGAATCTCAACGTCTCTCGCCTGTTGCCTCCCTCCACTACATCATCCTTTGCTGCTTGCTATTCATTGTTGAGCGTCCCCACGCGTCTCCGGTGATTACCGTCAAACTCCGTCCCTTTTCGCCTCCGTCCTCGACAGCCTCGTGTTCGATCAATTGCCCGCCTTACAACACCGGAAGTAAAAAAACAGAAAGGGATCACCAGACTCGTGCCGCTACAGGACCGCTCCTCCCCGGCAAGGAAGAACTTCCCGAAGAGACATCTTAGTCGCGACCGCTCCGTCCGCTCCTTTCGACATTCGTGCCGTGGAATTGTTCCTCCATGTTATTCAACTAAGAAGCATTCACTACGAAATTATCTAGAGCCGCGGCTCGTTGAGCACTTGCTCTACCCCCCCAGGATCAGGGCGTGGCGAACGTGTAGACGGTTCGTATCTTGTGTTTTACTTGGTGTTTCACTCAATTTGCTCTTTGAGATTGCCCTTCGTCCCATTGAAACCCCATTTACTGACTCGGGATATTGTCCGTTGTTACAGCCTCAGACCGTCTACCTTCCCGTCCTGAACTGGTTCTTTTGCTTTTTCTTTTATTTTCATTATGCCGTCTTTCTTCGCTCCCGGCCTCCAGGGCCTTCCTCCTACTCCTCCCCATATCTTGAGCGGTGGCAGGATGGAACACGATCAACCCTTCTACCTCCTCGGTCCCTCGGCCGCATTCCCGCCTCGCTACCCCCAGAACGGCTGTGATTTCATTGAGCAGTACTCCCAGTCGACCTGCTACTCCAAGCCCATGAACTCGCAGTCCGCTCTGGGCGTCCGCAATGGCCGGGATATGGTCGCCGCTCACTCAGCGCTCAACCAGCCCATGTTCGGTCCTCTGGGTACCGCCAACGTCTTGCCTCCCATCCGCAACAACGTTCAGTTGCCCCCGATGGAGAGTGCCATCCCGCCCCAATACCGACGCCAAGAGATGATGGCGCAGCCCGAACCCCAGCGCAAGGAGGAAAAGGCCACTGGAGGTGTCGCCGCCCACTTGGATTATGAGATGGACCAGATGTCCGACTTTGTGGCTGAGATGGCCCAGGGAATGTATGCTTTGTACATCACCAAGATCAACCTAGCAGATATTGACTTAGCGCGAAGCGTCTACCCAGGATCGTCGGTCCCCCCTCAGTTCCGGAAATACGTCTACCAGATTTTGTCATCCACTCGTCTCCCGAGCTCCACCATCCTTCTGGGACTCTACTACCTAGCCAGCAGGATGCGCATGCTTTCTTCCACCAAGGTGTTCCACACCGGCAGTGGCCAGGTCTACCGCATGCTTACCGTGGCCCTCCTTCTGGGAAGCAAGTTCTTGGACGACAACACCTTCCAGAACAAGTCCTGGGCTGAAGTTAGCAACATCCCTGTGAGCGAGCTGAACTCGATGGAGCTCGACTGGCTGTTTGCCTTCGAGTGGAAGATTCACGACCGGATCTACGATCAACAAGATGGCTTTGCGTCATGGTTGTCTCACTGGGAAACCTGGCGTACCAAGACCGTTGCTCGGGCGCAAGAGTCCCGCCATGCCTTGGCTCCCATCGACACGAATGTCTCCCGCAGCCACCGCGTGTCGAAGCCTTTGCTCTCGCCCGAGGGGCCGATCCCACCCCAGTACCAGCGCAGTACTAGCTATGAAACCTCGTGGCTGAACCCTGCCGCGTCGGAGTATTCGCCGCCCTCTGCACCTCACACGGGACCGAACACTCCGGACTACTACGCAGCTGGGCCGTGGTACACACAGCCTCCCCCGCCATACTCGCGTACCTGGGTTCCTCCGCCCCAGCAGTACATTCCACCGGCCCCTCGCTCCCAGCCTCCGTCCTACCACCACACCCCCGCTTATGCGCTACCTTTCGCGCAGAGCGTGTGGACGGGCCACGGGTCATCCTGTGGTTGCCTGTATTGTGCCAAGCATATGGAGCACTACATGTGTGCGAACCCGTTTGGCTCGATGCAACCGATCGTGGCTGGTTAGTCAGGGGCTGCGGCCATCTAATCATCTCTCTGACAGAGTCCACTGGAGAAACGTGTTTCCTTCGATCCTGTTCTTCACTTCATTCTAGACCTGTCCAGGTTGTCCTTGTTTGTCTCTTTCCGTTACTGATGATACCGTGTTTCCTTCGTGTTTCTGCATGACTACCCGTTTTCTTTGGTCAGTTTCGGTTACGTCTGTGTTTCGCTGAAAAGTCCCATCGGTCGCCTTTTTCCTCCTTTGTCTTTCATGCTTTCCGAAAAGCAAAAACTCCCAAAAAAAGTGTCCGACCGGTTGCGCATTTCTGCACGATGTGACACTTATCTTCCTTTCTTCTTCTCTTTGCCTTCCGCTTTCCTATCTCGATACGATTTGTTTCTTACGAAACACTCCTCTCATCGTGTCGAAAAGTTCTTCCAAGAGATTCCTTGCACTGAAGCTCTGGAGTCAGATGTCACGACAATTACGATTGTTTCTCTCTGCGTTTTCGCCTGTGCTTCGCCGTTGCCTTCTCCATCCTCCCTCTTTGACCTGTTCGATCTTTCCTCATTTTCTCTGGATTTGGGCATTTCATCTGGCGACTGTTACTCATAGATTGTGTTTGTTCCTTGACGCTTGTCAAGTTGGTACATTTGGCTTTCTTCTCACGCACGCTCCATTTGAGTCCCGTGGCGTTAATACCTTGTCTTTTGTTGTTCGGTTGCCTTTAATCTGTTTCTTTTTCTCTTCTTTCTCATACTCATCTGTTCCGGTCGACAGATCCTTTTTTTACTTTTTGTGATGCGACCAGAGTACATTACTGCGGGCTTCGTGTTTGTGGAGGTGCGCTCTCGGTTGTAACATTACCTGAATTTGTTTGTTCTACCTTCGATGACCTCTTTTATTTTGCATGTTTGTTTATTCCGCCCGACCCTCAAACCATTGGTGAGGCATTTGAAAAGTGATACTCCCCTTATGCCCCTTGTTTTACATTTACTCTTTGTCTTGTCTTATTCCCCTCCCGGTGATTATAACACCCTCTTGTGTGGTTTCCTTTTTATTCTTTCTCACTGCTCATTCCCTGAATGTAAGTTAGATTCTTTCACTACTTTTCTATTATCATTCACAAGAAATATGGGACAAAGACATTTCGAGCTTCCCTTACAAAAAAAAGCACAGGGATCCCATTTGATATATACTGCTCTCCATTATTCCCTCCCAAGTAACTACTATGTATATGTAAAACCTGTCTCACATTTCTTTTCTTCATGTTGCCCCCATGTGAAGCAAGGTGTATTTTCCATTGATCCCTGAACTAACCAGTTGCTCTCACTAACATTCCAAACCTTGGCAAAGAAACGAAACAGAGATCTTGTTAATGAACTTCTATTTCACAGCAAAGCACAAAATAAAAAACCACAATGATACCCATAACGAAATAATGACAAAAATGTATTGACATCTATCCTTTAATCCCTGTAGAAAGTAGTAGTCACCTTGAAAGTAAAAAAAAGGAGAAAGATACCACAACCGAAATGCAAGTACTAATTTGTTTCAATGAGTAGAACTCTATTATCGTGAATCTAATGCGAGAATAAAGTTAAGTAAGCTAGCACGAGCAGGGAACATAATAAGACCAGTTAGTATGTATGTATGTAGTATTGGGATAATTGGAATTATTATTTGATTGATTGGTTGCCCTATGGTATGTATCTGTCGATGTGCGTGTTCATTCATTCATTGAAATACATGGTAAGTCGATAGATTGTTGGGGGGAAGGGGGAAGATGTGGCGTGTCTGACGTGGGTTGTACATACATCGTGAAGGAGGAAATCTAGGTTTTAACTACATGAAGGTGAAAGGGGTTTAGAAGGTTATGTATGTACGGCGGCGGCATGAGGTTGTAGGGTAGGTAGGTTGACTGTCTTGTATGTTTGCTTGTATATGGGTATAGAGAGAAAAAGTTTGGCGTAGGTCTGTGCTAGTATACACTGCCCCTTATGCTCTGGTCGTGTTTTCTTTCAGCTTCGAACGAGGCGTCTTCTTCGTTGTAATCGTCCTCTTCATCGTCGCCGTGATGGTGATAGTGTTCATGATCGTGATCATCGTAAAGGCTGTCTTCACGGTTGTGTTCGTCCACTTGCTGGTTCTCGGGTTTCGAAGTTGGAGAATCTGTGGGGAGAGGTTCATCATCTAATCCGTCTTGGCCTGCTCGATCCTGGTTGAGGGCGTTGGCGACTTGCTTGCTCAGGGTTTGGCGTGCCAGGCCCGGAGGGTTTCGGACATGGTGGCTGTGGGATCGGGTACGTCGGGGTCGCGCAGCCTGCTTGGAACTGCTTTCGTCGTCGCCGTCGTTATCTAGGTCTTGAGATGGTCTAACTTGGTGGGCAGAGGGGGTCGGTTTAGGGCGGGAGTGAGTCTGTTTGTGATTATGGGTATAAGCGTGCATGCTGGGGCGAAGCTTCTCTTCGCGTTCATCCTCCGACGGGGCGAGGCTGTTTGCGCCGCTCATGGAACCGCCGCCGTCGCGGCCAACGAGATGGATGTAAGCGTAGTTGCAGTTCGGGGGATGGAGGAGGTGGTCTTCGCTGTCACGATGGAGATGGGCGAGGCCAGGGCGGCGGGGTATTGGGCTGGGATTTGAGGTTGGTTGGCTCAGGTGACTGATAGTGGTGGTGGATGCAACGGGTGTCGGGAAAGTTGCCTGAGAGGTGGACGTGGTTTCAAGCTGTACACCTTCGAACTCGTATTGCGGAGCTGGGGAAGGAAAGGTCCTTTCAAGAGGCCTTGCATCGATAGAACGATCTCCCAAAGCTGGCTCCGGGGCTCTGAGCATCTGCTGGTCAACCGGAGTGGCTGTCCCCGTACCAGCCGGGACTGGTCTTGGGTGGCCGTTTTGGTTCCCGTGAGATCTGTGGTTGTGAGTAGCGCTGTGTGTTGTTGTCTCCTTCGACTGAGGGTCATGTTGATGCTTTGGATGGTCTGCGTTGTGTGCACGGGGCGTACGTAGAGAGCTTCGTCTTCGGACGCCGTGATTGCATCCATCAGGACAACCACCCCATTTGCGACGGATAGGGACTGACGTCTCTGGTGGTGCTGGCTGCACTGGATCCAGTCCTTTGGCTGCCCGCTCACGCTGTCGCTCTTCCTCTTTCTCCTTCCGCAGGTCGGACCAGGTACGTAGCTGATTCTGGAGGACGTATTTCCCGTTGTCTGGGTTGAGTTTCAGAATGACGAATTCGCAGTGATTGATGTTGCGGAGATCTTCGAAGTATTCCACACTCCAATGGTACCATTTCATGAGGAAAACCCGCGTCATCAATCCATGCGTGACGAGCACGCAGACACTGGCGAAGTCGTCCTCTCCGAACAGACGCCACAGCGACTCGTTGAACCCACTGACGCGGTCGTAGGCGTCGGCAGCAGATTCACCGTTGGGAATTCGGTAGAAGAAGTGACCATAGTCTGCCCTTTCCAGCCACATACGCTCCATTTCGGCTGAACATGGTTGGAAGTTCCCGAAGTCCTGCTCCCGCAGCCGGGGTTCCTCGTAGACCTTGATGGTATGTCTTGGGAAAGGGGACGGGGCCGGAGAATCTGAGGACAGGGACTGCAGGATACCCTCCGTTGTCTCTCGGGTGCGACGGTATGGGGAGGTGAAGAAATGAATGGTATCATCCGGTCGTAGAAGGGTACGCAGGCGGGAGCCAGCTTCCTGCGCCTGACGGTGTCCTTCGGGGGTGAGTTTCACTCGATGGTCGGGGATAGTCTGATGGATTTCTCGGTTCTTGTTTCCTTCCGATTGGGCATGGCGGATCAAGATGATCATCTGCCAGAGTCAGACATAGTGAGACATTGTACTGAAAACAGTGATAGTTTCGGGGGGAGGAATAACTGACCCGCGGCTTGCCCATGATTACTTACTAGACATCTACTGTTGCATGCAGAAGTAGTTGGGTGGAAGTGGGGTTGAGGGGAAAAAGCAAGCGCTACGATGCTAGATCAGTAAGACAGGCCCACCGCGATAACGACCTGATGTATGTAGGTAGGCTAGCGATCAGGTCACTGAAGCACAAAACACACAAGCCAGCAAGATAGAGTAACGGGAAAGAGGAAGCGACCGCGAGAAGAAGAAGAAATGAAAGAGGGATGAGGCGAGTCAGTGACCTGGGACTCGAAAGGAGGAGAGAAAAGAGGAGAGATGATTGCGGAGTAGGGGAGAATTGCCAAATCCAGCACTGCTATTGGCCCCAGGCATCTAGAAATCACCCGATCAGGTTAGCACAGCGCATGATGTCAGTCGGCGCTGGTCGGGTTTGTTACAGTTTGGTATCACGTATTACCACCTTGATTACCGGCCCGTAATCAATAGGGTACATCCTTCCATAGCATCTCTCTCTCCTCACATTGTAGTAGTTTAGGAATCCCCGTTCCTTAGGGACCATGATAAGCTGTATCTGATAGAATGGATTGAAGTAGTACTAACAACAATGATGTACCTCTTCATACGCCACCCTCATACAATATCTAGCACCTAGCTTTCCCAGGAAAAAGAGAGGGATGGCCCTTCGCCAGTTGTCGCCGAGGCCACCGTACGGAGCAGTAGTAGTTGCGGCACAGCTAAATCTGGCCTTGTTTCGCCCTCCTGCTCATCATCGCCCGCTTCCGCGCTCCCCTTTACCCTCCATTGCCGACCATCCCGGCTCTCAGCGACGAAGAAGCCGACTCTCACGATGGCTGATTATCTATATGATCTCCTAGCCCCTCATCTGGCCTCGACGAAGGCTGCCACCGCCCTCTCCGATCCGGATCGTGATACAACCACCGCACAATACCTGAATCGTCTCCCTACGCTCTCCCTCCAAGCATTACAGTCCACGGAACCTCAATCCCTAACTCAGTCCTCTCATTCTACCCTTCTGTCGCTGCAAGCTCTGTCAAATCGCTCCCACAAGGCCTTTGTCACCTCCGCAGATGGCCTGTCCAATCTCCGCGCGTCCATCCCCCAGTTGGCCCGGAACGCACAGCAACTGCGAGATGCGGTTCCGAAACTCGATGAAGAGGCAGTCCGATTCTCGTCCAAATACAGCCGAGCAGCGGAGAATGTCGCTCTGGAGCAACGGAAGAAGGTTATGCAGCTGGCGCGGAACGTCGACCGGCTGTCCGATATCCTCGAGCTCCCCACGCTGCTCGCAACAGCTGTCTCTTCCGCGGCCGCTAATTCGGCAACGGCAGGTAGCTCGGTCTCCACGACGTATTCTACGGCATTGGATCTGTACGCGCATATCAAGCGGTTACAGACACTCTATCCCGATTCGCCGCTCATCAAAGATGTAGTCTCCCAGGCCGAGGATGCTATGAAGGACATGACGTCGAATCTGATCGCAGGTCTTCGGGCACAGAACTTGCGACTAGCAGCTGCTATGAGGACGGTGGGTTGGCTGCGTAGGGTGGCACCGGAACTTGATAACCTCCACCACGAAGGATCACCGGCTGCGGCGGAGGGCGCATTGGGGGCTATTTTTCTGATCTGCAGGCTGGCGAATTTGATCACGATGCTAGAAGCTCTGGATCCTCTACGGGAGCTGGCCGATCAGGAGACACAGCGCAGGGCTCCAAACACAGACAAGAAGAGTGGGGCGACGGGGACTTGGTCCGAAGGACACCAGACGGAGAAGTATCTGAAACGGTATATCGAGATCTTTCGCGAGCAGAGCTTTGCAATCGTCTCTCTCTACAAGAACATCTTCACTCCAGATCAATCGGAGTCAGAGCTCGCCGTGACCGGCTTACGGGGCATCGATGCGCGGATCAAAGCTGCGGCATCGCAACCCTCTCACCCAGAGGATCCACTCCAGTGTCTTCCACCGGCACTTGCTACCTTCCCAATGCACCTAATACAACTGTTGACGGACACCTTGCGCACCTATCTCCCCAACGTCCGGGATAAAAGCTCCCGAGAGAGTCTCCTGACCCAGGTCTTGTACTGTGCTGCCAGCTTGGGTCGACTGGGGGGTGATTTTGGCATGATTCTGACCGAGCTCAGCGAGGCAGCGGATGAGGAGCAAGAGGACGACGATGCCGATGACGATGACTTGGCCTATGAATGGGAGCAAGTGACTCGGAAACACAGAGCCTTGGCAGGACGATTAGAGCAGCTGACAGGAGGTGCAACTCCCGGGTCCTCGGCGAAAGGACATCCGTCGCGACAAGCCTTGCCCATGCAAGGAGATATTTGAGTGGTAGATGCCCTAAAGAATCTTTCACCACTTCTTCCACAGGCTGTGCAAAGTGCTATTCTTGGAGACGGCATTTGCTTTGGCTCGTCCCCTTCGAAAGGGGAAGTTCGGGCCTCCCCGGGCGGCACTAACCGAATGGAGCAAGGCCTCCGCCCGGGTTGCTGGTCCGGCCGTCATCTCATCTCATCCTCCCTCCTCACCTCTCCTTCTCCCTCAAGACCTGCTTTCGGCAACATCCTTGGTCTACTTTTCCCCATTTTTCTCTGTATCTTTTCCTGGGGATTTTTCCACAGAACTTTCCCTTATATATATACTGCCCTGGTTTCTTAGTGCTTCGACACAGCCGTTGCTTCATGATCGGTGCTGGCTTGCCGGTCACATTGGCCCCTTCGATTGCCGCCGCCGCCGCCGCTGCTGCTGTGTGACGTTCTCCCTTGCCTACAGGGCCTGCTGGCGTTTTAGACACCGCATTCTTCTCAGCAATGAAGATTTCTCTCTGAAAGCGTGCACCAAAGCTATCTGAAGAATAGCGGCCGTTCCTCTGCATTATATCCTCTCTCTAACCCTGATCCTCCACCTCGTCTGGATGGCGGCCCCCGCTTTGTCTACCGGCGGGTTGATCGACCCGACCAAACAGGCTGAGTATCCCATCGTGCTGGGTGATCGACTCAATGGTAAATCCAGCTCGCCACAGTCGCAGCTTGTCAATATCCAATATAACTACAAGACCAAGTCAGCGACCGCACGGCAACGCATCACCCGAGCTCGACAGTCCCGCGATCGCTACAACCTCACAATCACCGATAAAGCGCCCAACGCCGATAATGTCCTGACCTATTCATACCAAGGCAGTGTTGACCCAACACAAGCTGTTTCGGATGCTGGGGAACATAATTTGGTGCTAGTCTTTGACGTGGCGCGGAAAGTGTTTGTCTTGGAGCCGGTTTCAACGCAGCTGAACTTCAATCTCCGTTCTGCTCCGGCCAAATCCCAAAAGCAGGTGCTAGAGCAATATGAGCAGCTACGCACTTTGCAGGAAGAGGACCATGGGTCGGGTGATGATCGGGGCATGGACAATGCCAGCGGTAATGATGATGGCCCTGCTGACGACAGCAATCCCTATGACTACCGGCACTTCCTCCCCAAGGAGAATGCGGACGATGACAAGTCGGGCTCGGACAAGACACCAGAACCCCCCTCCTACACCAGCAAGCTCGATACTCCGTTAATGTCCGCTACCAGATCCATCCCTAGCCCTCAACCACCCCCGGAGAGCCGGACGAAGCCTGTAAATGCGAAGAAGAAGAAGCCAGACGGGGTCAAGCCTCCTAAACCGGCGGCTGCTCGGCCCCGGCCCAGGTCTCCGCCCCGTCCTGTCCAGCCAAGGGAGGAGCGGAAGGCAGAGGTCGAGGAGGAGCCTTTAGTGGAGACATTCAATTCCTCGCCGTCCGACACGGGCCTTGGTGCTGTCTCTTCTCAAAAGGCAGTTCCATCACCGGGCTCGAATATCATCATCGACGGCGATCTCATCATTGATATGGGCTCTCCGCCGCCTCCTCGTCCCTACCGGGTCAATCCCGCATACTTCTCTTCGAACAACACCCCGGCGGATGAAGAAGGGAATCGGGATGAGGACGAGGAGCAGGAGGAGGATGAGGACATTGAGGACCTACGGCTCCCCTCTCCGGCTGGCCACGGAGGAGCGCCGGTGGCCTCGAGCGGCCTAAACCTGGAGCCCGGGTTGGATGAGGAGGAGTTGGAGGTTGATGATGATCCCCTTGCGGCGGAGATGGAGGCGGCGTTTGAGGAGGATGTACAGGAAGACGACCGGAGTCAACCAGTTCCAACACAAGCAGTGTCGCAGCAGTATCATATGGCCAGTGAAGATGAGAGCGAAGTCAGTGAGGAGGAATAAGGGGATGGAAGGGTCTACCGTGTAGCATGTTTGCTAATATCTCTCGTATTTCTCTTTGGGGACATGGCTCCCCCGTGTTTGCGTATATACCAGCAAAGCAAGGCGCCATTTGGAGTTTTTGACCACGGGAAAGGATCAGAATACCAGGGGTCTTCATCGTATCATATGATATCAGTAATAACAAAGACAATAGCACTAATCTTAGCCATGATAATAATATTGATAATACGCCAAAGATATAGATGTGAATGTCTCCGAAAAGCGAAGCGACGATCCATGGGGCCCGGAACAACGGGATGATCCGAAAAGCCGGCGGTCATTGGCTGGGCGGTCAGTCGCCAAAAAGTGCCACAGCAAAAGGAAAAGGCAAGTCCCAAGTGAGAAAGGAGTCTATCTCTCTTCCTCTTGCTCTCTCTCTGTTGCACTCAGAACTAGCTGCCTCCCATCGCTCTCCTCTCCCTCTGTTTTCGGATCTTCTGCCCGTCTCTACCGGCTTCTCTGACAACTGTGACTTCCCAATCCTCCACACCTGGTCCGGACATCCTGTGGGTGCGATTGGCTTCCCGAATCACCGGCTTCCGATGCATGCGATGCAGTGGCCTCTCCCGCGATGATCAACACGCCTCGGTAATCTCAGGACTCTGGGTGATCGGAAATAAAGTAGGACAAACTACAGACTAGCAGGAGGCCGTTTCACTGCGCTGGTCCCAGCTGGCCCTTTGTGCGCGATCAGTTCGTCTGAGTGGATCCCTCTGTTGTCTCTTTCACTTCGGCCCCGGGTCGACGCGAGCTCCTAGGCCTTCCTCTGTTCTCACTGGCAGCTTTGCTTTCTTCCAAGTTTGCTGGGGATAGTAGAGTCTCACACAGCTCGCCACCCAAGACTCAAACCTCCAAGTTCATCGCTTCCGCTTCCACCTGTCCCCGATGGCGTCTTCCGCAGCCCATCCTTCTGAACTCCCGCCGGTTCCTGCCCCGTCGAACTCCGTCCTCCTTGCAACCCAGGCGCATTGGATATTTACCGATGAGGAGCTTACACGGACGCCATCGCAGCTAGATGGCATGGCTCTGGAGGCCGAGCATATGAGCCGCAGCAAAGGTGTCAACTTTATTAACCAGGTAGGAATTATGCTGAAGCTACCGCAACTTACGCTCGCAACGGCCGCCGTTTATTTGCACCGATTCTATATGCGACACAGTATGGTCGACTTACCTCAACGACCGGGCATACATCCTTACACGACAGCCGCGGCGGCTCTGTTTCTAGCTACAAAGGTGGAGGAGAACGTACGGCGGATGAAAGAGTTGGTGGTAGCATGCTGCCGGGTGGGACAGAAGCAGCCGAACATGGTGGTGGATGAACAATCTAAGGAATTTTGGCGCTGGCGCGATACTATTCTGGTGCACGAAGATGTTCTATTGGAAGCGCTGTGTTTCGATCTGCAGCTCGAGCAACCGTATCGCATCCTCTATGACTTCATCTGCTTCTTCCGCATGCAAGACAACAAGCCGCTCCGTAACGTCGCATGGGCCTTCGTCAATGATTCCGGATACACGGTGCTGTGCCTGCAGTTTACCGCCCGCATCATTGCGGCCGCCGCACTATACGCGGCGGCCCAGCACTGTGACATTGGTTTTGAAGACGATGTGCTGGGCCGGCCGTGGTGGGAACAGCTTGAGGTGGACTTGACCCAGGTGCGTCGCGCGTGTATGCGCATGGCAAAGCTGTATGAGAACAACGCCGCGCATCGAAACGGCCTGTACTACTTGACCAACCCCATCAGCACAGACGAGGGTACTGAGAAGACCAGGATCCCGCGCGTGGATGGCCCGGCGGACAACACGACACGTCCGATCGATTCCGGGCATGAGGCAGACGCTGTCAACGGTCGGAAGCGCTCGCGGGAACCCGATGATGAAACGAAGCCCCCACGCCCTTTGGCCGACTCGATACCCCCGTCAGAGGCAGGGCCAGCGACGCAGAACGGGGCCCCATCCCCAAAACGACCCCGGAGGGACTCGGTAGGAGCATCGGCTGACCGAGTCCCGTCAACTCGTATTCCCAAGGCGCCCCTCCCCAGCGGCGGGCCGGCCTTCTCCCACGACCGCCCTTCTGCGAACGGGCACCCCCCTTCAGCACATCATTCGCACCCATACCCTGCGACCAGACACCCGCATCCCTTACCACCGCCTCCCCGGCCTCACCCTCGACGGGACAGCGGCAGCCGCCCCGGGGGTGGACCTCCGGGGCTACCTGTCGATCCGATTCAGCAACGGATTGACGAGATCGTGCAACAGAACATGCCCACCCAGGGCGGTGGGCCCGGCAGGGCGGAGCGACGGCCTCAGGAACGGCATCGGGGCGATTGGGATGCCGAGGCCGACTCGGGGCGACGACGACGACCGTCCATGTCCACAGGAGGCCAGCCACTGTCGCAGGAGGATGCGCATCCACATCCACCACCTCAGCAACTCCCGCCGCCGCCGCCACCTCCGGAAGAGGAACCATGTCCGCCGTCGCAACCCGAGCCGCCTCAGGCCCCGGAACCGGAGGACGAGGGAGGTGGCAGCGAGGAGGGTGAGCTATGATGGTTTCACCTTTGAATGAGGAGACGAACGAGCCCATTCATGAAAGATGGGGCCTGACACCTACATACATATTTATTTCGGTCGGGGGCGTCGGAAAATACACCCGACACATTCCTCATTCTCCTCCGATAGGGATTGGAAGGCTGAGCGAATCTGCAAGGGCACGGAACACCACCCCCCACACAGAGTGAGAGAGACACGTACAGAGACACAGAGAGACAAGGGGACGAAGATGAAATAAACTCTTGGCAAAGATGGGGAAGGACAAGGGGGAAGATTGAGCCCCAGGGAAACCGCCAGATCTGTAGTTAATCTATATCTTCTACCGTTGAATTTAGAGCGATCATCGTGGACAGAAGCCCTTGAACACAATTTCCATCTCCGGAGGGCTGCAGGACCGAACATCACCCGGGCTGGCCTATGACAGGGAAGCAACCATGGTTGCGCAACAACCCCCTTGCAGCCGGACTGATCGTCAAGGTCCCAATGGGATGGCTCCGACAACCCAAAACGAGTCAAGCAACACTGCAGGTGGGCATTTGGCATTTGGCAGGAGACATACCGACCGGATTCTCTGTCCGTCGTGGCTGGCTGAAGCCCAGCAGCGCCCACTGGACTCTCTCATGTGCTGTTGGGAATGCTTGACATCACGACCCGCCCTGCGTCTTGGGAATCAAAGTCCATGGAGAGAATGTCGGCTTAGCCGCCCAGCCAACAAAACCCTCTTGCCATCATCTTCTTTCTTCGGGCGAACGAGAAACTTTCGAGCGGCCCGTCCGTCAGTGTCAGCTGAACCACCCAATGGGCACCCCGTTATGGCCACATCGCTCCCCCGTCGAAGCCAAGATGCACCCGACTCCTGCGACGACGGACCGGCGACGCAGCTGTCGCTTTTGCCGCAGTCGCAAGCTCCGCTGCTCAGGCGCCAGCGTCTGTAGCGCCTGCAAGGATCGCCAGATTGAATGTGTCTATGATCAGGGCGGCCCGAAAGGTCGTCCCCGGGTCACTGGGGCGCGCACTACCGGTTGCCTGGTAGCTGGCCAGCCGGGGCCCGAGCCCACCATGAAACAGGCTCCGTGGACATCGCCTTCGAGTCCGTCATCCGCCGCGGCCGGTCAGCTCTACTCGCCGCGTCTCAAGAGCGTTGCTGATGCTCTTTCCGAGGTGACGGCCGAAATTCAGGAGAAGCTACAAGGTCAAAGGATTGATGGGATGCCATGGAGCCAGACCGGTTCTCCTCGCCAGCAGCCGGCTAAGCTGGGCTGTCGTGGGCTCATCATGATACTGACCCAGGATATTATCGACGCTACAGTGTCCCGTTTCAGCGGACTCGACTGCCTTGCCTGCTTCGCTAATCAGAGCCAATTCTTCCGAGCCAACCTGGCGTCCAGCACTCCCCACGAACCGTCCCCTACGCTCGAACCGGCGCCGCTGACCGCATACAACGGATACCGCATCACCCAGATCCTAGATGTGTGGTTTGGTGCACATCCGTTGTCCATGGCCCTTTCCAAGACGCTGCTGCTGCGTGACGTCCGCAGCAACTCTTACGACCCTCTACTCCTCGCCGTCGTGCTAGGGGGCGGTCTGCAGGAGTTGGAGGATACAGACGCTCAGGTGGAATCCGAGAAACTCCTGCAATGGGCGACTTCTCGCCTACAGTATATTTCGACGGCGGCGGCCGACTTGTCGACCGCGCAGGCGCTGAGCTTGCTGGCCTGGCACGAGACATGTCAGGGAAACATTATCCGAGCAATGTCCTACAGCATCTACGCGAACCGTACCGTAACCCGCCTCACAATGGACACCTTGGCCCGGTCCTCACGCGATGCCCGACAGATCAACGGCGTCGACCTGGTTCAGATCGAGTTGGAGATGATGCACATTCTGGGGTGGATGACTCTCGCGTTGATGGTCTGGTATTTTACACACTTGGGGATTGTAGATGACAGTCTGCCAGCGCTCGCGATGATGTATGAGCACCCGCCCATGAACAAGGACGCGTCTTTGGTGTTACGACTTGACAAGGCGGCCGACAACTTGTCCACGCTCCCTCACCAGTGGGCCTGGATCCAGGAAATCTGGACCATCAGCCACATCACCTCCGCGGCTGTTCACCTCAACTCAATCTACCCGCGTCAGGCTAGCGGGCCTACGTCACCCATAGCTCATCCTCACCACTCCTGGCAAAGTCAGCTACACGAGCAATTGCGCAACATCCAGCTCTACAAGGTTGACATTGGCAATTTGTGTAACGAAGCCCGCGCTGTCCTGGCGCGCAACGTGCAGATTATTGAAGCCAACATGGAAGACCAGGTCGCCCAGACACGGATCCTCACCGCGTACCGCACTTTGCTCATCCACCTGCTGTTCCCCCGCATGGAAACCATTCCCGTCACAGCCGATCTCGTCCAGAACCTCGCCGACTGCCTCGCCTTTTATACCCGCAGCTTTCCCGTTCTCGTCCACGTCTCCACCACTCAGGCGCTCCCTCGATCGAGCATTCAGTCGTGCGTCCACTCCTACATGGCCGGTCTGGCCGCCTGCGGCAGCGCTATCGACGCGCTCTTCCTGATATCACCCAAACAACTCCAATGCTGGGAACCGGAAATCTTGCAGGGCCTCACCCGACTACTCGAGCAAGCGACAAAGCTAGGTACACTCTTCACAGATGACACACTACTGACGGACTGGCGGTGGCGAAATGTACAAGACCGATTCCATCGGTTATCCAAGTACAAAGCAGAGCTGCAAAGCGTACCAACTGGCTGGGATGGCCTTCCCATGCCTATTAGGCCGACGGTGCAACAACTATCATCCTCCTCCCTGCCCACAGTGACCGCGGCGGTGGCGGCAGAGCCGGCACCCACACCCATAATGCCTCTATACACGGCTACTACTGAACGACCGTATGTGCCGGGGTACAGCATCCCAATTGAACCCTCGACGTATGAAGGAACATAGCATTAGACAATTATCTGGCTTGGGAATCATGTCACCTGGCGTTACGGATGGGATGAAATGAAGTGGGGTAGGACGGAATAATAATCCACACATGGATTGGTTGGTTCCCTGTGGATATATTATAATTACCATCTTTATTAGGATAGATTATTTTTTCTTGTTTCTTGTCCCTGCTATATCTGAACTACCCTCCCTACCTTCCCAACATCACCAAATCTTCAACTCCCCCTTCACTAAGACATCCACAACTGTTTTCAGTTTCACGTGAGTAATATTTCGTAGTAGAGCAAAGTGAAATCTGGGTTAAGTAAAGACAAAGTATTCTTATTGATTAAGTCTCTCGCCATCTTCAAATAAAAACAATAGAAATTGCGGGTCATAGTTAGTTGGTTAGTTGATTAATCTACGTAGTAAGTGACCATATCACTTCTTTTCTCAAAATTTACACAAACCAAGCAGCTTTTTCCACCCATCCTAGAAATACTACTAAACATTTTTCAATGAATTCCCAATTACAGTTTCAAGAAAGGTTATGTAAGGTTTATAAAGTTTAAACTCAAGTTGAGTAGGGAAATCTTTAGCTTTATATTATATTATATACCCTTGCCTGCCTGCCGGACTTGAAATGGTTCAAATTTATTTAATATCTTCTTTTATTATTTTCCCATACCATCAGGTTGGAGTTTCAGTTGTTTTCTAGCAGCTAGTAGTAGCTGTTGATGAAGTTAACTTTATTTACTTCTAGTTGTTTATCTAGGTTATAGATACATACTATTAGTGCTAGCAGCAGTCTTGTCAGTCTAGTCTAGTCTAGTCTGGTCTCGTTGGATATTATTTTTACTGGGTTGCATTGGATGGTCGATTTATTTTTTACCTGTAAATGGTACTGGGAGTATGATGGTAGAGACAGTATTTGAGATAGTTATTGTGGTTCTTATGGTTTAGTGAAGGGTGATGGATGGCTCTTCACGAATCATGCCACTCTATACTATTATTATATGCATATATAGTAACACTGCAAACTGATATACTCCTCTTCTCTGGGTATAACTCCCATTCTAATCAAAGGGGATGGTTGATTATTCACACCTCCGCATCTCCCAACAACCACCCCCCTTCCCTACTTCCCAAACCCCCCACCAAATGCGCCTCTCCCAACACCCCCTTCACGACCAACACCATCTCATCTACGGTGATCAAAAACCCAAAGTATGCACTCGCCGCCACACAGAACCGTCTATACCCTTCATCGCGCATCATCTCCCCCGAAATAACCTGCTCTTCTTGCCCACGACGTCCCCTCGACCAACTATCCACTGCCTGCTTGAACAACGGCGTCGGAAGGATCTCCGGTAACGCGTCGCCCGTTTTCAGGGCCTGTTCGCAGAGACCCATCACCGCCATGACCTGGCCGATGAGGCGGTGGTCCAGGAGTCCCGTCTGCCGAGCTAGTTGCTCTTGGAATTCCTGAGGCAGGGATGAAGAGAGGAGTAGGAGGCGGCTGAGCTGGCGGTTGAGGCTGCGGCAGAGGGAGTTCACTTTGGCGAGGGAGGCGCTGTCGAAGCGCGAGCTGGAGAATTCGAAGCTGAGGAGTTTGATGGGCCCATCGAGTGCGACGAGGGTTTCGGCGAGTTGCAGGGAGAGAGGTTCGGCGAGCCTCCTACCTTCGGTGGAGTTTTGGGCCCAGACGGTGAGGAGGAGGGCGTAGTGCGTGGATAGGGTGCGCATGGCGCGGGAGAGGGTTTTACAGACGTGTCGGGAGGCCGATGGTGGCCGGGGGAGGGTTTGCAGGATGGCGGATGCGGCGACGCCGACGAGGACGAGGAGTAGACGTCGCCAGAAGACGTTGTAGCCTACTCCTGGGTTGCCGTACTGGGGGATGTGGCTGGAAAGTTTTTAGTGGGTGGTTTGATAGGGTTGAGGGAAAAACTTACGTGTCGTCGTAGCTATACGCGATGACTAGCAGGAATGTGGCTCCACCGATGATACCTCCCTGCATCAGGGCCGGCGGCAGATATAGCCTAATCCAGACAAGGATGACTAGGATTGCGGCGGTGATAGCAGACAGCCCATACGGATTGCCCGGGCCATTTGCGGAGCCAATATACCAAGCCAGCAGCCCCAAAACTCCGCCGATGACGGTTCCAATGATTCTTGCGATCAAGGAGAAGGTAAAATCCGCCATGTACACGAGCAGACCCGTCTGCCCCATGATCAGCGCCCAAAGTCCCTTCTCACGGTAGTAGAAACCCGCACTGTGAGGGATCACGCCCGGAATGCCCAGGGCAATCGTGACGACAACCATACGTATGGCATACAGGCCTTCATCGCAGGTAAACCAGTGGTAGGTTCCCAGGATGGCTCGACTGAGAGGAGGGCGTGGCTTCGTGCGGAATCCGCGGGTAACACGCAGCTTCTCTTGTGCTGCTTTGGTAACGTCGTCGGCGCTGACGCGATCCGGATCGTCTTCGGTACCCTCGGACCCCGGTGCCTTGACCTCATTCGAGGAGGCCCATGATGCGGCGTATCTGAACCGGGTTGGCAGGTAAACGCGGATCCTAGCTGATTCTTGGAAGACCGTAGATACCCGCGCGAGTAGTGCCTCGGTCTTCTGCACGGTGTTGGAAATGTGCTCCTCGAAGACTAAAACGAACATGAGTGGCCGGAAGTGATGGGCTTCGCCAAGCGGCTGTTTTTCGTGTTGTCCGATCAGGATGTCGCTCATTTCATTGATAAAGACCGAACGGGCCTTGCTCAATGCCTCAAGTGCCTTCTCACAGCGTTGTTGTAGCTGCTCGCGCTCAGCCTGGGATGGCCTTTTGAACCAGCGCCGACAATTCACCAGGTGAATGCACTCTTGCACGACGCTCAGCCCCTCCGCACAAGCATCTATGGCGGTCGCGCTTGTCTTGGCTAGCTCTTGGACGACCTCCTTGCGCAGCGGGTGGCTGTCCGGGCTGCGGAATCCATCCAGCAGTTGTGCAAGCTGTGTGAGCTGATGCGCGCCAACCTCGCGCGTATGTTTCTCATCCTCGTCCGGAGTCTTATCAACATACTTACGCAGCACATCCTGCGTGCGAGCCTCTCCCACGATCCGGCCAATGTGAAAGTCAAGAAGGGATAAAACTGCAACAAGTACGTCTCGCAAAGGGCCCTGGAATGAGGCGACATCTTCAGCCCCCCAACAGCCTACAGAAAAGTCCAGAGGCAGAAATGCTAAGGATGGTTCCATGCTTTTATACTTCTGGATGATCCCAGCCTGTGTCATGCGCAGATCGTCAGGATTCGGTTGGTCTTCCTTCTTGCAGAGTGTATTTGCTGTCATTGCTAGTGGAACTTGGAGGAGTCGGACGATATCCTCCATACTATCCAAAACCACATGCGATGTCGATTGAGGAAAGAAGAGGATTGAGCATGCTAGGCCGAGCCCGACCCCAATTGCGGCAGGCTTGACGAGAGTTAGGGGCAGGGTTCCTGAGAAAGAGGGTAGAAGCGGAGTGTAGTTCAGGAATAGATCCGAGATGATAATGCCAAATATAGCCGTCAAAGTTGCTTTGGGATTGCTGGCCCGAAGACGCGCCTGTATATTCAGTATAGCCCATGGCCCTTAATCGGAGAGTTACCTACCATGAAATAAACAAAAGTGCAGATGAGGCAAAAGGTCACGGCAGTGACGCGCGCATCCAGCATGTACCCCTCGTAAACCAATCGCTGCGCTATTTCAGTAGCGGAGTAGGTCGAGTTCTGGGCCTGTGACACAGCCGTCTGCTGCAGGGCAGCCACTTTAGCCTGCGTCTCGGCCGCTGGTCTCGCTGCCTGAGCAGCCTTCATGGTGATGACGCCCCATGCCCAAGCTAGGCAGATACCGATGAACAAGGACAGCGCACCCAAAAGATAGACGAATACAATTCCGGATGGAGGTAAAAACAATAATACGAGACTATATGATGTTTAGCATATCAATGCGACCCGTGCATTGGGGACAGATGCATACGCTGCGAAAAAGGTTGCAGTGCCGATGCTTTCCAGCGAGGGATGGATGAAGATCAACAAACAAGCCACCCAGACGGCGACCCAGCATCGAAAGAAGATCTTGAGATCGCGACCATTGAAATGGTCCAGAAACGGGGGTAACCGGCGTTTCTTCTCGGCAATGACGGGAGGAGCACTGTCCGAATCCGACCATGTCGGGGGGGAATCCTGCGTGGTTCGTTCGTCGGCCATGATAGCCTCGGGCTGTTTTGGCTTTAAATGGCCCACGTGGGCATGAGGGCTGGTGGAAGAAAGGAAAGGAGATAAAAAAAGGGAAAAAGAGAGAGTCGAGAAAGGGTAAGCAAAGAAGCAAGGGATGCAAATAAGAAACGAACGACGGAGACGGAATGAATGCACGAAAGAAGAGGTTGACAGGCCCGGCGTCGATCAAAAGAGGGGAACTGGTTGGCATTTTGAAGGCTCTGCGGGCAAATATGTGGCGCCGCAAAAGGAGTGACCATTATCGCAATTAGAGTTAAATAGGTCGGTTGATCTGAACCAGGGCCGTTGGTCGTTCCATGGAGAGTCCGGGGGGTCCGGAAGGTGTTTGCCTGAGCGATTGCCGAAGATGAGCTAGAAAAGGAGGTTATGCAGGACTTATTCTGATGCTGATGCTGATGCTGATGCTGATGCCATTCGCGTCCTGTTACCTCCATGTCATTTACTGCAAATTCTCTGCTCGACAGCAGAACAGGGATGGTGGATTTGGCGAGCGAGTGATCGACAGAGGGTTGGTTCATAGTGACGCCCATGGATTGACACTGATTCAGCTGTGGAGCCGAAACTGTACATGACCCGAATTTAAGGCGAGTCTGGAACTGCAGGAGACTGGACTAGCTGACGAGTATAGACAGGTCGCTGGGCAGTATGATGGTTGAAACTGCTATCTACCCCAATTCTCCACTCTTAAAAGGTCCATAGTATTGTCCCTGTTGCACGTGTCTTTCAGTCTGAAGAATAGCAATTAGTGTCTGGATATGTGCTTACGTCCCCTGAATGCCCTTGGTGAACATGACATACCAGACCTAGGTGAAGAGAAACCTGAGAGCTTGATACCAGGATGGGTGCAATGGGTAGGGACGATGAGAAAGTTCTTGTGTGTGCTACAGTGACATACTAAATGGGGTCTGTTTGCGCTGTATGTCTGCTCTGTCTACTGGCGTGATGCCCAACCGTCACTTCTCAACCCTCAGGACTACAGCTGCGCAATTTCAGGAGCACAAGCACTAAAAGCCGAATTTCATATTAGAATTGCTGGAAAACGCTCATCTTAAACATCGCACAATCGCCTCGGAAAATATGCACAATGCTTAATCACCAGTCAGGTTCTATTTGTATGCTCTCCGCCAACCAGTTACACCCCGTTCATACCATCATACCATTATCCAGCAAGCTGCTCGACGCCACGAAGCTAAATCCACCGAACAGCTCGCCTTCACCGGGGTGACTGGCTGGTGGACCGGACGCCCGGGCTGCATAGTGGTCGTCGAACGCGTGCACGATTGGACTCAGCGGAAGCTGCGTGAAATCCATCGAAAAGTTCTCCGCCAGGGCTGGGTCTGTCACCACCGGATTGATCGGAGGCGCCACCTCCCTACGCTCCAGCGCCTTCCAGTCGATCTTTCGGAAGAAGCGGTGGTTCTTGATTGTCTGCAAGTCCTTGGGCATGTGATATCCCAATCGCTTCGACGGTTCCTTGCGCAGCAGCCGAGTCAACAGGTCCTTGGCATCGGGACCCAGAAAATAAGGCAGAGCCAGCTTCTGTTTGACAATCTTCTCCTGCAGCTTGGCGTTGTTGTTGGCCTTGAATGGAGGGGATCCGGTGAGCAGGTCGTAGCCCAGTGCGCCTAGTGACCACCAGTCACAGGCTTTGCCGTACGACTTGCCCTGCACGACCTCCGGCGCCATGTACTCGATCGTACCCAGCGAGGAGTTGCAACGGTCGTCATCGTTGATGGCAATCTTACTGAGCCCAAAATCTGTCAGAAGGAGATGGCCCTCACTGTCCAGCAGGCAATTTTCCGGCTTGAGATCGCGGTAGATGACCCCGACGTTTTGGTGGAGATGTTCGAGGGCCAGCACCATTTCCGCCATGTAGAATGCAGCCGCATCCTCGTCAAACATACGCTCCATAGCTAAATGCGTAAACAGCTCGCCGCCCTCCGCGTACTCCAAGATCAGATACAGTTTCTCGTGGTCCTGGAACGCGTAGAATAATTTTACCACAAAGGGGTGGCGGTTGACACTCTCCAGAATGGTGCGCTCGGTCTTGGTTTGTTCGACAAGCTTCTTGTGAACGGTAATCGACGCCTTGCGAAACTGCTTCTGCGCGTACAGCTTGCCCGTTAGCACATGGCGCACCAGCAATACAGTACCGAATGACCCCTTCCCCAGGCAAAGGAGGGGCTCAAAGTCATCGGTGGTCATCTTTCGGCACAGCTGGGTACGCATATCCCGCACGCTTGATGTACTTCGCGAGTCTTCCTCGGCGGCCGCATCGGCGCTGACATAGTCGTGCTCCAGAGGCACCTCGTAGCTAGTCAGGACCTCCGTCTGATCACTATCTGAGCACACACTGGCATTACTCGGGGTTCCAGCGGGGCCGGTTTGGGCTCCATTGCCGGACAGGCTCATAGATTCAAGCTGGAGTTTCAAAGCGCTCACCCCACAGCCAGCAGCGGGCTGGACCAACGGACTGCCCCCATTAGTCCCGGCACGAGTGCGCGGGTGCGAGCTCGGTGCACGAGAGCTGGCAGCCGATCGGTCCGAGTCTTCATCGGCGGAGCCGCGAGGAGTAAACCCGCGCACGGTCGAAAGGGCCGGGGCGACTTCATGAACCGCGTGCTTTTTCTTCTTTTTGCGGCGGTCAGCCTTCGCGGCGAGAGGGTGTGCGTTGAGCTCTGGAGCCGGGAAAGGATTGCCACCATGAGCACCAGGCCCCTTGATCATGGGTCCTTGCTTGCGCTGGGGGCTACGGGCGCTCATACGAAAGCCGGTTTCCGGGGCGTCGCTCATATTGATCTCCTTGTGTGAATGCGACATGTCGGCTTGCGGACTGAACACATCGCTGACCGAGATGTCATCGTGACCAGTAGTATTCGCCGAGGGATCCATTATGTCGTGGACTTCTTTTCGAATATCTCTCTATTCCCGGAATTGACCAAGCACGATCTAGCAGCCGTCCGACCAGAACGGCAACAGCACGATGCGTAAGCCAAGGGCGATCAAATGCACCCAGGCATCGACAAATCGAGACACTCCTCTAGTTGAGGTCTAGTCAAAGTAATCTAATGACACAAACAGAGAGGTCAGCTTTTATTGTTTTTCTTTCCACGCCCCCACACACACGCACGCACGCACAAGCGCGGGGTATGCTCGGAAAACCCTAAATTTCCATATGCAAGGGGGAGTCAAGGGTCGATCGGAGCAGCGTACACTTGGTAGCACACAATCCGAGAGGGCTAAGCGACCCAGCAGGGAAGTTACGCGGCAGCCTGCAAGATCTCTCGGATTTAGCACCTATTTACCGTCCGCCCTTGTTCAGGACGGACCATGGACCCTAAGCCAGAACACCTTGTCGTCAGAGACGGAGTGAGCGGACGACACGGCCGAGAAGCCAGTCGAAGAGGAAATATCGAGAGACACCGAGGAGGACGAATTCAAGTCGAGGGTCAGCAAACGAGAGCGGGGAAAGCGGATAAAAGCGGACGACGAAATCGAGGGCAGCGCAGACAAGCACATAGAGGAACGGCTAATATGAGGATGATTGAGATAGCAGGGGATGGAATTAGTCTCCAGGAAGCAGGCACAAGAGGCACAGCGAGGGTTAAAAAACCGGGTGAAGATCCCTTATATAAGAAGAGAGGGAGAAGAAGAAAGTGAGAGCTGACTTGGATTTGCTTTGGCAAACGGGAAAAGAAAGCTGCCCGGCCTCGGCGCTGAGTGTATTTTTCCCGGCCCGCAGACCAATCAGCGTGTGCCGGTGCTAAGCGACGCTAGACCCAATGGGGCAGGATGACTTTCACGTGTTGCGGTCATTGGAGGATGGCACCTGATTGCCCAATCGGGGAATCCGGGGAAGCTGCCTGAGGAACCATGGCCACTAATACTGTGTACGATGATGTACTCGAGTGGCTATACTACAGTATGTGTATCTAGATGGAGGAGAGAAGGAGGATGGCGTTATCACAGGATCTTGTTATAGAGTTACTTACTTACTGTAGCTTATGCAGGGGTAGTAGATCTACCCGACGGGCTATAAACTCCACCCGCTGAACCAACTATTTAGTAATTATTTTGTACTAGAGGTTCAGATCCATCCAAAACCCCCTGCAGCCATTCATGCATCTCTCCCTTCAAAAAAGGCCTGCGACCGAGTGATTTCCACCCCCGATCCCTCCACGAAGGCCAGCGCACTGGGCTTTTCAACCCGCACCGTCACCCGTTCATTCCCAAATTCCACCGTGACAATGCGCGCGACAAACGTCGCCAAGGCCTCCACCGTCTGGAAGGAGGTGGTTTCGACCCGCTAGTAGTTTGTAGACAGGATTAGTCTAACATTCCAGGGGAGAAAAAAGCACAAACACATCGAAGAAGATCTCACCTCAGCGACAGCCCGGGTCATGGCTTGGTACGTATTGACCACCGTAGACCCCCAAGGCAGCTGTCCAGGACCCTTAAACTCCAGAGAGACAATGACCGCCTGTTTCTCCACCCTCTCGTGGGAGTTGACGCCCAAGATACAGTAGCACCGGATCCCATCAATGCGGAACTCCTCCTCCAGGACGACCGGACACCGCTCCGACTCTCCCACATCGTCCGTAACAGCCTCATTAGCCTGACGGTACCCCCACACCGTCACACTCCGGTACTTGAGTCCTTCATCCGCACGCAGCAATGCCTTGGGGAGATGCAAAGACACCTCACATTGGCCAAACACCCCATCAATAGGCGAAGTCGAAGATGAGCTGAAAATAGCCGCCAGAGCCTGAGACTGTGAGCCCGCTGAAGCGCTGCTTCGACGCTGGGTGTTGTGCACATGCGACATCCTACGGACCCCAGCAGCAGTCTCATCCAACAGTCCAAGTCCACAATGAGCCACAATTCCGGCCGTCAAACGCACATCCTGCCCCACGTCACTTGCCAACATCTCGTCGCGACGGCTCCCGTCGACACTGATCATTCGGTGTCCCGGGTTTTCGGGGTGCTTGCCCAGGTTACGGATATCCTCCTCGAGACGGCGGTAGAGCTTGCCGTAGTCCAAGGAGAGGGAGACATCGTCGGCAATGGCGGCGGCCACGGCGGAGGAGTAGGAGAGCTTCAGCGATGCCGTGCAAGGCTGCGATTTACCGGAACGGTGCCATGGGTCCGGGGCAGCTGGGAGGGGCAGTTGGATGTTGCGGAGACGCACGCTGTCCAACACCGGGGGGTGGGATGGGATATGGACATTTACGCGTTGATCGGCCATGATGACTGTAGGATGGGCGACAGAGATATGAGAGGAGAGAGCTGGATCTAGTCAGTTCCTGGGGTACGAGCTCGAAGCTGCAGCTGCTGGAGTACCAGACAATCAATGGGCTGTTGTGACGTCAACCAGTAAGCGTGGAAGCCCCAGTCGAACTCTTGGTAGAGATAGCACCAACCAGATAAAGAAAGCTACCACTGCAGTCGCATGGATCAATTGGCCTTCCTGACTTTGAGATTCCGTCCCACCGAGGCAAAATTCTCAGACAAAGAGCTGCGCTGGAAGGAAATTTCGCGTGAGCTGCGGATGACGAGACGATGGCGGGGTTGGGTTTAGCGCGGGGAGCTGCTTTCATTTTCTCGGGACCCACGCGAGTCACTTTATTAGAATAATAAACTAGTAATTACGTACCCTACTTCCATGACCAACAAGCGTGGAAATACTATATTTTGATTTGATTGTTGCACTATACACAATATCCCGGGGTGTGAAATGATCGACATCGTGGGTGATTACGTTAGATAATAAAAGGCCAAGATCCATCCACATCCGCAGGTCCATCCGTACATTATGTGCAGGAAAGCCGTCCACACCGGCAAAGAAACCACCGACACGGCTGTCCACATACGCCTACTTTTGAAACCTCGAAAAACCTTCCAGTCGGAGCCCGGAACCAGCGGGGCTAGAGATCATGGTCACATCAAGTGATGAAAGCAAGCGCCAGTGTCGTTCCGGTGTCCATGTCAACCTGACACACGCATTCGTATCTGAGGCCGTGTTCAATCCAGAAGCTGACTCCGATTGGGAATTGTCAACTCATCCGGAACGGCAATGAGGGAAACCAGTTCAACAAGAGAACAAAGGGGGAAAGCATGCACAATGGGTATCCGCCATGCGCTGAGGTAACACAACCAACGAGCTAATTACAGACGACTACCAGTATCCGCGGCGGTCGTAAGGCATGTATTCGCCCCGAGGCGGACTACGAGGCCGTCCATAAGGGCGAGGGGGGGCGTACGGGTCATCATAATGGCGAGGTGGTGGGGGTGGGCGGACATCGTAGGGGTCATCGTAAGGACGACGCGGGGGAGGGTAGTCTTCCATCCGAGGACGAGGAGGAGTGCGGCGTCCGTATCCATCCCGGTCATAATAGTCCCTCCGGATTGGGATGGGAGAGCGTTCCCGATAGTGAGCCCGGGGGCTGTAGCCACGCGGCGCAGGGAACCGCCGGTCATACTCATCCATGGGCGGGTAACTCCGACGAGGGGACCGAGATCGGTACGGGTCACGAATGGCACGTTCATCCGGGTAAGTTTGAATCTAGGAAGGGTATGAGGTTTCTCGTTCCACTCAGATCATAGGTACCAATAAAGTTGCTTACATCGGCAATGCAATTTACGCGGGAGCCTTTGAATTCACGTCCGTCCAGCTTCTCAATGGCCGTCTTCAGGTCGTTGGCGGTCTCGAATTCCACGAATCTTGGGAGCATGTGTCAATGGGGTCCTGTCCGACCGGGTAGGAAGTTGAAGGATTAACCCACCCTCTGCCGAGTTCACGGCCAGTTTCAGAGTAAACCACGTCCAAGCCAGACTGACGCGCAAAGTCTTTGAGATCCTAGATAACCCCAGGATGTGAGTCCATATCCAGGTGCAAGAGTGGTACAGTGGTATCCGATGTGTCCGGGTGCCAGCAATTAGAAAAATACAATATGGAAAAACAGGCCAGAAGGGACCCAAGCGATACAGGGTAGTAGGCGGAGGGATCCTTCGTTCCATCCTGGACAGGGTTGTCCGGCCTCAGCTCTCAGCTCTCAGAGCTGGGGTTCGACCATGGGAGGCAGCCATCCAGCCTTCCTTTCAGTTAGATGGGGTCCGAAAGTTGGTTGGTGAACGACCCATACATCATGAGGAGCTGATCTTCGTCGCCAGGATTCCCTTGGGCCGTAGGTGGAGGAACATAGAATGGAGTACAGGGAAAGGATGAATTAGGAAACGCAAATCGGCCGAGATGCAAGGCGTCCGGTGGATCCAGAAGAAAGGGGACTTGGGCTGCTAACCTGCCAACTTGTTTCCGGGAGTCCAGAAACCATCATGCGAAAGATCGTGCGACGCGGACGAGGCATGTTGGGACGGTCCATTGGGCCAGGGAAGTTCTCCTTGCGGCGCGGTCCACGGGCAAATTGCACGGTGAGGCGCTCGCCTTTAAAGTCACTGCCGTCTGTATGGAGAGTTAAGTCAACCATTAAGATCTTTGAATATGGTGCTTGCGTTGGTACATACGGAAGGCTAGATAATCGTCCTAGATTAGCATGGTCACGCGACAGCTAGGAAGCAAAACAGGGTGACTCACCGGGTACAACATCTCTAGCATCCATCGCATCCTCGTATTCGATGAAACCGAAGCCATTCATAAGCTTGATCTCAGTAATCTTTCCGGAACCATGGGTGCTGAAATGTTCCTCGATATCCTGTTTAGTCACTGTAAAAGAAACCCCACTAATGGCGCCCACCCGGGGCGCCGTGAGTACAATGTCAGCCTACTGCGAATGGTTTTGAAAGAACAAATAACCGAGACAACTGGATATGATTTCGAAGCTGCCAACCCAGTATCCGGAAAACTGAGTTTACCGTGACACAAGCAAGGAAGATTGAAACAAAAGGAAGGAAAATCCGCCATCAATCTCCGGAGGGGTGAAAACCTCGGTGACTCAGGGAGGTCAATCCAGACGCATGGCGATCCAGCGGAATATCCCGATTTCTGTGTCGACGATAGAGGTGGACAAGAAGGGCAACATCCAGAGCGGGTTGAGGAGAAAACAAGGAGACCTAAGGAGAGTTTGTATATGGCTTCATACCATTGCGGGGGAGATTCCCGAGATAAAGTCGGGTGGACGAGACCTCAGTCATGGCGGGTAGTAGTAGATGGGGAGAGAGATAGGACTAGCACAGCGCGCACAATGGTCGAGGTGAAATCCGTCCAGGCGGATCAACAAGCAAATCGCAGTCGCAACGCTTCTGGCCTTGCGGGAACGTGGTTCAAACAAGAAAATTCCGATTCAATGATGGTACAGGCGACCGTAGGGAAACAGATCCTTGAGGGGTCAAATGGGTCGTTATCCTGGGCAATCTAGAGCTGGAAGTTGTGATGGCGGCAGTATTCAGCAAAGTAATAATTCCTGGTGTTTATCCGGGGAATGCGAGGACCATAGAACGGTTCCAGAAGGTAATGGTGGGCCTGACTGATTAGGGAAGCAAGGAGAGGATAGTTTGGTACGCTGAGGGGACAGCTGAACCAGAGATGAAGTAGCTCTCAGGTAAGAGCTGGCTTTCACGCGCGCGCGCACACACACAATCGGGACTGGAAGAGGGTTAGATGGTGACGGAGATCCGGTCGAGCGGGAGAAGGAGAGCGGCAGCACGGGGAATCCAGGGAAGCGCTGGGCAAAGAGAGCGAGACAGGCAGGATCAGAAGCAGATGAGGGAGAAAGGAGAGTTTTGAGGGCGAATGGACCGGGTCACAGCAGGGAAAAGAGGAGAAGCGCGAACTGATTGGGAGAGGCTGACCGCCCTGCCAAACCAGAAATCCGGGTGGAAATGGAAATTCAACTTGATGCTGGCGGTGGGAAGGCACCCAATCAGAGGCCGCAGTCTGGAATCGCCTCACTTTGTTTCCCTCGGCAGGATCCACGTGGCCCCGCCTGACCTTTTTCTGTAGGACTTTGTCCACTATGTTACTCTCTACTAGCTACAGAGGCAGTGCTGTTGCCCATATTTATGAGTTATTCATGTAGAGGCTATTATGCTGAGCGGCCGATCTACATTTATCTTACTCAACACTTCTGAACCAGCACCACTACTCCGGTACAGCCCTGCTGCATTTCTCTATAATTATCTCGGCTTCAGCCCACTCTGGTGGCCCGGTCAAGCTTCCTACTAAAGTAGCTGAATGCTTTAGTCGTTCCGGCATTCTACATACTAGGTAGGATACATACAGCCCCAATAGTATATTAGGCAGTGGTAGCAGGATGTACAGTGATATCAATATGTATATCATATCAATAATTGAAGTGTGTCTATCCTAGTCATCTACTTTGTAGTTTACTGTTCAACATCTACCCCATACTAATATATTAATGTAGAAAAAAAAAACTGGAACCTCCACTAATCTGCACTGGGTCTAGTCCCTGCCAAGCAATTAACAAGGCTGTCAATTCTGCAGGGATGGCATTCGCAGCTGAGATTCAGCGCCAATTAATATGACTGATCTCATCATCAGGCAAAGTGATGCATATTTGCCACAGGGTGGCTGGCCAAGATTACATTGCAATCCTATATATTTTCGTTGATGTAATAGGATCTTCCTGCGATTATAGTCAGCCTTTCATTCAAACAACAAAACAAATTGCGTTCATAACATTGTTGAGTATGCTAGTTAGGACGATGACGTTCTGGCTTTTGATCGGCGTGAACATACTTTGTAACTTTGCATATCATCTATGTACTGAGTAGGCAGTCTTCGAAATAGCACACCTACAATGCATATACTTGACTATAGCTATCGCTACCGATAGTAAATCTATGGATGGGTTAGTATATTACTTTGATGTATATGTCTCTAGGAAACACCAGGTCCCTTCACATTGTATTGGATTGCGCGTTATTCTACCCAGTGTGTCAAAGTTGATATGGTATAATATTGCCTTGTTATGAATCTATGGCTATAATGCTGAGTTACCTGAACACTTTGCCACTGAACTGCCTACGGAAAGTCCTCATAGTTTGCTATATTTGGCCGGCCAAGCTTCCGTATAGAGCAACAATGTGACCATCCATCTTATGCTAGCTGGTGAACTACAGACGTAAAGCTTTTAGAAATACTGTTATGTATTACGTGTCTGGCCGAAGCCTACAGGACGTATGCAGCATTTCCGCCGTACAACAGTTTAGAGACAACACATCCACCGCGATATACTCGGAATATGAACAAATTATCCTCTTGTGTGTAGTAATCAAGTGCTGAGATGTATTGAGGGATCATGCTAAGTAGCAGATATAAAGCGAATCGCGGCACCACATTCCCAGGGGTATAAAGAATAAAAGACAAGCGGCGTTCCAAAAAATAAAGAAAAGAGACAGAAGAAAAATAATATGTATAGTCCAGTAGAGTGCTTGAGTTCAAGATATATTCGGAGTCATGGGATTCTCGTTCTCCTTCTTGTCTCTGCCCTTCTGTGAGCTATTTTCAACTGTCTAAGTCGTTGACAGTTGGAAGAGGGCTCGTAGTATGATATGGCTGGTCACCCCACCCCCCTACAAGCATAAACCCTGGTATCCCAACAATTTCGAGATACACAGGATAGACAGGCAATATAACGCAGTAAATTGACCCTGCGGTATAGTATACGCTTCGTTATGTTCATACGAGGTGGCAAACTTTTCAACCAATTGGCGAGCCTCTCCACAGCCTCTTTCTTCACGAGCCTCGCCAGATAGACACTAAAGGCTGCTCAGGGCGTTGTGGCAATAGACCTCGGGCCCACCTTCCGTGTTTCCAAGGCGAATGATGGCTTCTTTGGCGAGCATGATCACCTCTCTATCCTAGCCCTCCTGGCCTTCCTCAGGTCCATCATAGAAGCCAACATACCATTTCAAAATCTGGACGACATCGCCGGAATAACCAAGCATGCCCCGGGGACCGTAGCCAGTCAGCCAGGCTGTAATAATTGGGGCGTCTGAAGGCCTACCATTACGCAAGTGTCGTTCCTGTCGCTGCACTGACGACACAGGGGTGAGATGTAGGGATCAGAATGTGATACCGTGCATTGGGTTTTTAATGGTATCTTGGCTGGTATGGCCAGGATAAGCGAGATTGACCATTTCTATGTAGCGAAGACACTCTCTGACGTCTGACAACCTTTGAAATGGTTATGATTATATATGTGCTCTTGATGTTGACTCTTACGACGAGTGAGACTCCAACCCCACGTATAGTCATATGAGATAATAGTAATCAACAGATAGAATACCAATCTTGTCGCTAGATAAAGTGAAATAATGTTGGCAACGGTGTAGGACATATGTACTTCTTTTCCCTACACCGTTTTCGACAGGAGCTAAGGCTTTATCCTAGTTCAAGCTATTTAGAATATATATAGGAGTAGTAGGAAAAACCAAAGAAAGCAGTCACCGCTGCATGACATCGAGACAGGTAGAGGAAATAAAGAGATGAGGTGTTCATCATTATTATGTTATATGAATGCAATTAAAATGGTACACTATCTAGAAAGCAGAGTAGGTATGAAGGGTGCAGAATATACGGTATGATGGATATGCCAATGGTCCACTGCAAAGGTAAAGGGAATGAAGCCATAGTCTGCACTAGTAGAAACCGGACAGGCTCCACTTATGAGAAACGATCTTAGTAGGGCCCTAAGCGGGGATCGGTGCAGCACAGAACACTAAGCATCAGGCTACATAGAATAGCATTGGTTTGGGGGCTTCGCTTCACATGAAAATGGCTCTCCTTTGGGGTTTGCCTGAATCACGTGCAGGAAATTATCAAGATGCTAGGCGATTTGTTCTCATTTTATTTTAGGGTTGAGACATTCTGAAGGTCTTGGGCAGGCAGAGCTGTCATTGGATGCTGGGTTTGTAGATAATTAGTAGTACTTAGTAGTTTTCCAGGTATGGGTGATCTTTCTACCGGCACCTCTGTCATATCAGCAGTAGTACGTAGTAACTATGGGCGATGGCATTAATTCTATTTGATTTTGAATTAATGAGCCAGCAATTGACACAGGATATTCTGCCAGCATTCTGACGTCGACTCCATGGTGGGTTCGCTCGGATGGAGAGTGGCAGCTATGATATATCCGAAGACGGCTATCTAGATACTCGGTGCATGTGTCGAGACTCGATACTTACTAAGTAGTATATCCGACGGGATTGACGGCAAACCCGCGGTCGGAGCGGCAAGCGTGCGAGTGATTCCCATCACCGAACCTCCCATTGGCCGACATAGCCTCGGGTAGTCCCAAGGCAGGCCAAGTTCTGCCCGCAACCTCCAGCACCCACCGCCAAATTTTATCCCACGGCCCGCCATATTCTTAGTCACTTTCTCCATTGCCGGTGACGGAGAGGGGACTTACTTTAGCCTACTTACTCTTCTGATCTGGATCCAACGCTTGAAGTTGCTTCTTCCTTCTCCTTCACCATCCCGCCGGGTGCCCATTCCTGTGCCCTTCTCGTTCGCCACTCCTGTCTCTATTGCTTGCTCCCATCCTACCATGCAGTTGTCTCATTTATAGGAGCTCCCCGATCAAGCAACACTACTGTGACATCTCCTCTCCTACCTTGCTCCCTTCCTGAATCTCCGCCATGGCTTCGAAAGGAGCCGTCTTGCCTCTTCTGAGGCGCGAATTGCGACCCACTTGGTCGCGATTCTCCAGCTCCTCCGCCTCTCTCGCCCCCTTCAGCAACTCCGCCCGAATCTCGAACAGCTCCCTCGCAGCGTCCGGCAAGCGTGCCATTCGTCGCACCTCGTTCTTCCCGCCCGTGCAGACTCGAGCCTTTTCGCAATCACTATCCCGAAAGCTGACTGATGAGCATGGCAACTTTGATCCGCGACAGTTGGACAGAGAGTCGGATGAGGTCGATGTCTGTATCGTCGGTGGTGGTATGTAGAATGGCCCGGACCTCTTTCGTTTGGCGTATAGAGGTATGTCACAGGATTCAGTAACTAACCGACTGTCTTTATTACAATATAGGCCCTGCTGGTCTGGCTGCTGCCATTCGATTGAAGCAACTCGCCAATGAAGCCGGCAACGAGGAGTTCCGTGTCATCGTGTTGGAAAAAGCCGGTGAACTCGGTGCACACGTCCTTTCGGGTAACGTTCTGGAGCCTACCGCCATGAACGAGCTGTTGCCAGATTGGTTGTCGGAAGACAATCCGTCTCGCTTCGAGAATGTGACTCCGGCGAAGGAGGATAAGATGCGCTTTTTGACCAAAAACTCGGCCATTCCGATCCCTGCGCCGCCACAGATGAACAACCATGGCAACTACATTATTAGTCTGAACGAACTTACAAAGTGGATGGGAGAAAGGGCTGAGGAATTGGGTGTTGAAGTATACCCCGGATTTGCGGCCAGTGAACTCGTCTACAAGAAGTCGGATGGATCGGTTCTCGGTGTGGCCACCAATGATTTGGGTGTCGGTCGCGACGGCAAGGCCAAGGACAGCTTCGAGCGGGGAATGGAATTTCACGCCCGCGTGACCCTTCTTGCTGAGGGTTGCCATGGTAGCTTGACGAAGCAGGTGGTCAAGAAGTACGACCTGAGGCGCGATAGCCAACCTCAGACCTACGGTATTGGTGTGAAGGAGATCTGGGAGATCCAGCCCGAAAAGTTCAAGCCCGGTGAGATCACACACTCCATGGGATACCCCCTTCCTAGTGACACGTATGGTGGTGCGTGGATGTACCACTTTGGCGACAACATGGTCAGCATTGGCTTGGTGGTTGGGTTGGACTACCCGAACCCCTGGCTGTCGCCCTATGGCGAGTTCCAGAAGCTGAAGCACCACCCTCTGTACAAGGACGTCCTCGAAGGTGGAAAGTGCATCTCGTACGGTGCACGGGCTCTCAACGAGGGTGGATTCCAGTCGATCCCGAAGTGCGCTTTCCCGGGAGGAGCGCTTATCGGTGATAGTGCTGGATTCTTGAACGTTCCGAAGATCAAGGGCACCCACTCCGCAATGAAGTCGGCCATGCTTGCTGCCGAATCCGCCTATGCGGCCCTGCAGGGCAGCTCGGAGGGCTCTGTATTCCTGTTCGACTATGAAGAAGCTCTGCGCAAGTCGTCCATCTGGAAGGAGCTGTACGAGGTGCGTAACATGCGGCCCTCTTTCAGCACGCCACTGGGTCTCTATGGCGGTATCCTGTACTCTGGTCTCGAAGCATACGTTCTCAAGGGCAAGGCTCCCTGGACTTTGAAGCACCATGGCACGGATGCTGCTGCGACCAAGATGGCGTCTGAATGCAACAAGATCGAGTACCCCAAGCCCGACGGAGTGATCAGCTTTGATATCCTCACCAGCGTCAGCCGCACGGGTACCAACCACGAGGAAGACCAGCCAGTGCATTTGCAGGTGGAGGACTGGGACAAGCACACCGATGTTGCCTGGCCCAAGTACCAGGGTGTGGAGAACCGCTTCTGCCCTGCCGGTGTGTATGAGTACGTGGAGGACTCTAGCAAGCCCCACGGCGTGCGCTTCCAAATCAACTCCCAGAAGTAAGTCAAACCCAAATGCTCGTACTGTTTCTCTTGCTAACTAGTCATAGCTGCATTCACTGCAAGACCTGTGACATCAAGGTGCCTACCCAGGATATCAACTGGCAGACACCTCAAGGTGGAGAGGGCCCGAAGTACTTCATGACTTAGGCCTAGCGATTCTTCAACACTCATATTTCGCTCTACCCTTCATCAGGGTACAAAAAGGATTGGATGGATCAGTATCCATTGTGGCGTTGGTTACTAATGTTTGATCATGTTTTATTTCCAGGCCGGTGGATGCCTGTTACGTTATTACGTGTTGAGCCCGGACGGGGCCATGTATATATAGTTGTACTCCATAGTTTGCGGTGACGATGAATACTGAGTATACCGTGATACTCGGGAAATAAGCTGTTTTACTCAGCGTAAGCTAGCTGATAAGCAGCGCAGATGTCTAGATGATGTTCAAGCTGAATGCTGAGGCAGCTAAAGCAAGTCTGATGTTAGATGTGCTACTATACCACACCAGTAGTAAGCCTTGCAGCTGTCATTTGCCTTATCCCACATGCCCTCTCCCACGAGCATATGCTTTGCATGATGTAACCAACTGACACATGCAAATGACAAGCATCCAGGAACACACCTCCGTAAATACACCCGAATTCCATCACTTCCCCATCACAACCCCCAAAGGATGTATCCCCTAACCTCACAACACCGTCATACACACCCTAACCCCCGCAACTACCAGTCCATCAACGCTTCAAAGTAGCAATCTAGACCAACCCTTCACGGAACCCACTTCAGAAAGAAGCTTGATCACTGGAATGGCACGACACAGCTATAAAAAGCGCACATCCGTCTCCGAGTCCCTAATCCTCACGACTATCAAGCCTACTACGACCAAACTCGCCATCACCATCACCATCATACAACACACGATCAATCAACCGTCAACAGCAAACATGGTCTTTGGTACTAATTCCACCAGCATGCCATCAACTCGAACCCTAACCACCACCCCTGGTCCCTCCTCCCCAATGGACGACGAAGACGTCGTAGAAGTGGTCGACACCGCCGCCTCCACTTTATCTTCCTCATCCCCTCCATCCACTCGCCTCATGGCCGTCGGGAAATGCAAAGCGGAACTCAAATCCGGCAATATAGGCCTAGACTGTCCCTGCAGCAGAGGAATCTTCTCTCTATCCCATACCAACGATATCAGCGATAAATGCATCGACTGCGAGCACTCCATCGCAGATCACGAGGGCATTGATATCGATATCCAACGAAAAAGTATGTCCCTTCTTATACAACCCCCCCAAATCTCTTTAATCCATATAACCACTCACCCAACCAACAACAACACCAAGATCTAATCATAAAAAAAATAGAAGACCCCCGCCACACAACCCTCACCAAACTCACCAACCTAATGGACCAATACCCCCTCCTCTACGTCCGCGGCATCCCCGACAGCGGCAAAGGAACCGTGAACCAATTCCGACGTGAGAATATCATGCTCATGACGCGGGAGCAAGAAGCGAACAGTTTCTTTCTTCCTGTGGATAAGCCGCTTGAGGAGTTCGACTCGGAGGATGATCGTCTCCTAACGCAGATTTTTGGCTCGTTTAACCGCCTGTGTAATGATCCGCAGATCTTTTTCCTGGTGATTTATTTCTTGACGCTGTCGGCGTGGTTAAGTGATCGGTTTATTAAGCAGGTGGTTTTGCCCTATTTGCCCGCGCCGGGGGCGGGCATGAGGGGGTTGAGATAGTTACTACTATGTACTAAGTAGTGGGTACTTTTTGGGTATTGGGAGGTAGGTGGGGGGATATAAAATGAATGGTAGTATTTTTGCGAATGTGGGTGTTGTTTAGGTTTAGGACTGTAGTTGTAGTAAATTTGTTGTAGTTGTTATAGTGAAGTAAGAGACGTAATACAAAGAGTTAAGTAAATATATATAGTTCCCAAAACGGTAAAATCACTACAAGAAACCGGTGTACTGACGATCCACGATAACCATAAACCAATCGAATCTAACTAACTATAGAATGTATATCTTAGTTGCTTCCTACTGCATCAAGTATGCAGCAACCGAAAAAAGGGGGTGTCAACGTGACCGACAGATGATGCTGATCACATGAAAAGGGCGAAAAATAAAAAAACAAAAACAAACGACCCTATGACGCCAAGCTCCCGAATGCGAAAGCGATGCTGCTTTTGCCGCTTGCCGAATAAGCAAAAGCAAAGCAAGCAAGCGACAAGTAACGCTGACAGCCCATGTGATGGATGTTCATTACCGACCGACTTTTTTTTTATTTATTCCAATTTGCCCCATGTTGCATAGATGCCTATTTTGTACGTCTCGATTGCTATTGTATACAGTAAGCTGATTCTTCACTTGGGCCACAGCTAATAATACCGACGGAGTGGTACGGGAGTATCATACTAGTCATGATGTCCTCCGTCCGGCATATACCCATGGTCAAGTAAAAAGTAAAAATAGTCTTGAAACGGGATTCATCCCACACCAACCATTCTATTACAGTTTAGATATTCCGGGGAGGCTGAAGGTGGTGCGGTAACAAACTTAGATGGCAAAAAAAGTATGGAAAAGGCCACCTGGCCGGATTACGTATTGTACACGGCTGTAGCCGCTGCCTGCCGACCGACCGACCGACAGTTGAGTCAAAAGTCGCGTCGCGGAAGTTTTCCCATAAAAGCTGAGATTTGAGTTGTGCGTGAAAGCGATAAGTGGTTAGTAGCCTATAATCCTTGTCGAGGCTATTTCCGTCCCCTGCACTAAAATCGAATGAACACCGACCGCAGCGCAAGGCTACGATCGGGGGGGTGGGCAAGATTTGTGGATCGAAAGGCAGGAAATTGCCTGAGATCTACTATAAGTTGTCTGGGGTATGTTATTATGGTATGGAACTTGGCTGGAAAGAGGCAAATCAAACGCCAAATGAGAGGCGAGAACAGCCTCGCGCGGGATGAACCCCATGACGCGACCGACGACGCGACCGGCGCGTACCGGGATGAGCGACCTCACGACTGGTCCAACTTTCGTGGACAAACAAAAAGACTGTGACTCAAAAATGAGATTCATCAACAGCGGTTAGCTGTGACTGTGATAGTGTAGTGTAAGTAGTGATCTGTTAGAATGTTTTGGAATCATATTGATGATCATCGATGAATCGGGCCCAACAAGAAAAAATCTTCCCCAAAGGCTGTATTTTTGGGGCTCGGAAGAAAGAGATCAGGAAGAGTGAAAGGGATCGAAGAAATTTTTGTTCAGTTGGCAACCGCTAAAGCGGCAAGGCAAAAGAAAAGAAGAAAAAAAAATGAAAATGGAAAAAAAGAAGGAGTGAAGGGGAAAAAGCCGAGAACAGTAAGGCGGAATGATTGGTAGACTGAAGAATGGATGGACTGGAAAGTGGGTCAGAGTTATCAGTTGCAGGAGCGACGCGGACTGGCTGGGGAGATGAGTGGCTGCAGGCCTGCAACCCCAGCGTAAGGGGGGCGACAGCCAACGAGAACGAACGCAGGTGTGGTGAGTGGAGTCGCCGATCAACAAACCAGAGATGACGGAATGGCGCTTGGCCACCCAAGAGCCGCTAGTGGAGGCGCTAACACGCAGCGAGCAGTGCCAGAGCGGCCACTTCCATGGGTGAAAGCGAGTGGAAAGCGAGTGAAAGCGACCGCTCGTCGCTGCTTTTGCCGCCGCCGCCGGGCCCAGCCCCCCTGACGCCAGCTGCGCCCGGGCGCTGTGACTCAGCCTATATAAAGGCCCAACCTCCCACTTTCCTGTCGCTGTTGGAATTTTTGATCCTGGTCTTGGCACAGCCCGGAAAGCCATACTGTCCTCTCTTCCCGCCCGCCATCCTCCCCTCCCCTCCCTATACACTCTCTCCACACTCACGTACGGTTTGCAGAGATTACTGCTGATATCAGCTGTTCTTATCTCTGCTATTAACCTGCTGAATCTAAACACATTTCCGGGAAGAAGTTTTTTTTAGGGAAGCCAAGAAAAAAAAGAGTATCAAATCGGGAAAGAAAAATTCTTTCTTCCCTTTTTCTCTTTTTCTTCTGAACTCCAAACCGTTATCAGTCTCCGTTACTGAAACAGGAAGTTTGCAGCCTCAGGTGTGCATCTTCGCCACTCTCTCTCCAAATCGCAGATAGACATTCCCAATTCATACAAAAACCAAGAAAAGCAAACAAAACACACGCACCTCCCCTCTCAAAAAAAAGTTGTGTCATCTACCACAAAAAAACAAACGTGCTTTTTCTGTCATCTCACACTCCCTTCCTCTTCTGCATCTTGTTCACTTACTTCCATCCATAAGTTTGTGAACGCTGCTGCTCTTGAGTTAATCTCCCCTAGAAAACACTTGACTGTGCTTTTCTAGTCCCCTGGTCGCTGCCTTATTCTCCCTTCCCATCCACATTATCCTCCTTCCTCCACGGCGGCTTTTTGTCATCGCCTGTCACATACCTCTGCACTCCACCTTGACTTCATTCCGTTTCGTCTTCGAAACGGTTTATTGCTTGGATCCCAGAGCAGTATTGCTGCAGGGGAGACATTGACTTGTCCATCTCCCGCAAAGGGTACGTTGTTCTCTTCACTTGGTCTTGACCTCACTTGTCTTGCCTTTCCAGGCAGACACCTCAGGTGCCTGTCGCTCTTGAGTCTCTTTGAGCGTCATCTCCATCTGTCACTCACCTTGTCTGTCCACTCTTGACTGACTTTGAGCTCTGCGTCTATACAGACTGCTATTTGCAAAAAGCTTTTCTATCTACTCTCAGCGTCGGCTGGTTTACGGCTCGAGTATTCCACTACTCACGTCGCGATGGATTCTCTTACGACCCATCCTTCTACCGCGCAGCAGGCCCGGGCCTTCACTTCCCCCGCCTCTCTGTCCTTCCCCGGTGGTGCCGGCGATCTGACTCCGCCTTCCGATAAAGACGGAAACATGGCGATGGCTCAGGGTGCGAATGGGATGATGAACGGTCAGCAGCAGGGAGGAAATGCCGCTAATGGCAACGGGGTGGCGCCCGCAACTCCAGCTGCGACTCCCGGTGCCAACACTCCGGGAAGTGGCATTGTGCCTACGTTGCAGTGAGTATACTCTTGCTGTCTCTATTTCTGGGTCACCAGATTACTGAACAATGATCTCTCTTTTCCTTTGAAGAAACATTGTCGCGACGGTCAACCTTGACTGTCGTCTGGACTTGAAAACGATCGCTCTCCACGCAAGAAATGCGGAGTACAACCCTAAGGTATTACTTTCCACACCTCCCTGTGCTTGATATGTCAGGGCATAGTGTGGCTGAACTGTTCTTTTTCTTCCAATAGCGTTTCGCGGCCGTGATCATGCGTATCCGAGAGCCGAAGACGACCGCCTTGATCTTCGCCTCCGGCAAGATGGTGGTTACTGGTGCCAAGTCGGAGGATGACTCCAAGCTGGCTTCCAGAAAATACGCACGTATCATTCAGAAGCTTGGTTTTAATGCCAAGTTCACGGATTTCAAGATCCAGAACATCGTGGGTTCTTGCGATATCAAGTTCCCCATTCGCCTGGAGGGTTTGGCCAGTCGCCATCACAACTTCAGTTCCTACGAACCTGAATTGTTCCCCGGTCTTATCTACCGCATGATGAAGCCTAAGATCGTGCTGCTTATCTTCGTCAGTGGAAAGATTGTCCTCACTGGTGCTAAGGTCCGTGAGGAGATCTACCAGGCGTTCGAACTGATCTATCCTGTGCTTTCGGGTATGCATTGCTCTCCTCACTTCGGATTTGAAGTGGACATCGTGCTAACCAGTCGTAAAGATTTCCGTAAAGTCTAAAAGGGCATCGCCTTTTCTTTTCAGGAAGATCTCGACCACCAGGTCATCCTTCCCATTTTCATCAACTTGTATTAACACTTGGCTTTTCCCCTTGCACTGGCCCGCGAGGTTGTACTATGAACGGACAACGCGCTTCAACCCAGCACGGCTGATGCTTTTTTTGCTGTTCCGACTTTTTCTCCTTCTACACCTTTGCACATCACGATTTTCATGCTAGCATCTGTACGGCGTTCGAGCGATTGGTCTCTATTATCCTTTTTCCCTTCCTGTTTCAACAAACAAAGTGTCTCACCATCTTAGATAGTCGCACACCGCAGATTCAAGGGGGCGGTACTGTGCGCTGGTCGAATGGTTGCCTCCTTCTAATTATTGGTTTTCTGTTCTTTGCCTATTGGCAGTGATCCTCGATGTGTATGGCTTTGGTCATCGCTCGAGGTGGTTCGGACCTCCGAGGACTTGCTTGCTATTGATTCGGATGGTCAACTCTCAAGCTCAAGCACCCAAAAAAATCTTTCCTGTTTATTGTTCTAGATCGCTACGCTCTGCTACGGAAGTGGATGAAATACACACTGGGAGAATGAAGGATGGGCGCGCGTGCCCAGGTTCCAAATAGTGGCACAATTATTCTTGACTATTTCTTTATTCCTCTTATGGGTAGAAAATGAACTCGAGACATGCATGCGCATATCCCTTGTCTGATCCAATGTCATATGATGTAGAACGTCTGTGTGGTTCTGTCGGACATTAATCTTAACTATATAGTAGCTTGTAGTAGTTTATAGTTTAATTAGTCTTGGCTGTGTGTCTTATTAAAGTGTGTACCTGATAGATAGATAACTCCTGCGGACGGACGGACCCTTGCATGAATTTAATTTCCCCGGGATTCGGGGTTATTATCTCCACCCCCTCTGTTCTTCCTGAAACAGTGGGTGGTACATTATTGTCATGCAGCTGGAGCCTGTCTTGATATAGGTGATACTTTGTGTGTCTTTTGAGGTCAGGTCACGTCGACCATGCTTTTTCCAATGAAGAACTGCTCTAGTTTGGTGTACTCTTGTCCCTGTCTGTCCGTCTACATATGAGTCTGATCAACATACACACATTAGAGGAAAACGATGAAAGTCAGTTCAACTAAAAGGATAGAATAGACTTACCTCTTATATAGCGGTATTGGAATAACCACAATTGAATTTTTCAAACGCCCTGTAAAGCCAACCCACCAACCATATCCGTAACAATTCCCTGAAGCCCTAATCTGTCTCTCCTTGTCCCCTTCTGTATGATGTGCTGATAGGCATAGTTCCAGTTCTGTGTTGGAACTTGAATGGACTCGCGCCTTCTTTGCTACTTAACAAATTGGAAGTCGTTCCCTGGCTGCCCGGGGGGGGAGGAGCCATGCCCTGATATGTAATGAGGAAATGTCATGTTTACTTTACAGGGAACATTTAGTCGAGACTAGGCACCGCTGTTTTGATTCTGGAGTGCACTTGTGAGAAGCTGTGATGCAGATAAGTGGGTGGCTGTTGGGCTAGCAACCTTGCACAAGGACTCAGTAGGAGTGCTAGCAGATAAAACATTTCCAAGTCGCTTCTTTCTGTGGTTGATAGATAGATATCCTAGCAAGACCGCGCTTACACGTCTTGCTTGCAGCCGGATCGGCCAAACCTCCTAGCATCGAGTCAGGTTATGGCTTTAATGTCTCTTATATCCGCTAATTCTTCATTTTATCAGACCAAGTGCACGTGGTATGTCCCCAACCTCCATACATACATACACACATCTTTTACTGCATAGTATTTCCACCGTCAATATATACAGTCTAGTTAAGTCTACACAACGGCAAACTCTAATCTATATTAACCCCCATTTTTGTTTCCTCACAGCAAACTACCTCTCTTCGCTTTCCTCGTCTTCAACAACTCGTCCATCAACCGCAACCCCTTCGGTCCTGAACGACTGCCATCCTCAGTTCCATTGAATTGACTCTCCGACACTGCAGCGGGCCACTGCCACAAGTCGTGCAGTGCAGGATCCAGCTTACCTTCCAGTGCGTCGACGATCTTGTCGCCCAGCACTGGGAGGAACTTGTATCCGTGGCCGCTGCCGCCCGTAGCGAGGAAGAGGCCAGGATGGTCGGGGTGGTATGTTATGATGAAGTCGCCATTGGGGCTGTTGCCAATTGTATATATTAGCCAGAAATCCAACCAGGTAGACAGTTGAAAGGGGGATTGGGCACTCACGTATCAGTGTACCAGCAAACGCGAGTCTCAGCGAATGGCCGGTCCGCAAAGGAGGGAATCAGCTCCTTCAAAGCCTCTCGGAATGCCTTTTCGCCTTCGGCAGGGATAGGCACTCCCTTCTCTGGCAGACTGACTTGCATGTTCTGTCCCTCGTCCGTGGTGGTGCCAGGAACCGGGACCTGGACAGGATTAACGTAACCGTAAGCATGTCGGGCAATCTTGAGCATGTTTTTGCGCGGCGGAATGATGAAGATGCCCGTCGCGAAGTTGAGAATCGTAGGCATATGCTCGAAACGTTTCTGTTCTTCGTCCGAGATGCGAATGTATGCGATCGCTTGACCGGTTTGGACGGTTCGACCGCGTAGATCGACGAGCTTGGCGGTCCAGGCTCCTGTTGCGAGGATGACAAGGTCGGCTGTCAGGGATGATCCGTCGGCAAGGTTGACGCCAGTGACTCTGTTGGTCTTGTCGTTGCTGTATCGGAGACTGCTCACGTCGCCAGTCTTGAAGATGACCTTTCCTTCCTGGTCCAGACGCTGCTTGGTGTACCGGACACCCGCTTCGGCGTCGGACCAGCCTGAGCCCCAGTTCACGTAGCCACCTGCAACGCTGCGGTTCACTCCGTAGGCCGGGGCGACTCGCGCGACCTCCTCACGCGTGGGGAGGAGTTCGACATCCTGGCCGGGGATCTGCTTGACGTTTTCGTAGCTCTTGTTGGCGTAGTCGCGGGCATTGGTACTACCGGGGGGATAGACCAGGAGAAGGCCGTTTTGGGTGTATCGGCCTTCTTTACCCCACTCGGTGTTGCGCCAGAGATCAAGGGCTTCGGCGGCGAGTTTGGCGTAGTGTGGTTGGGAGTAGTCGGCACGAACAATACGGGAGGAGTCAACGGATGAGCCGTGCGGGTTGGGGATTATTGGGGAGGCCTCCAGGAGGGTAATCTGAGAGTTGGGATGACGGTGCGAGAGGGAGAGCGCAGTAGATACTGGATTGAATGAGCAACTTGGCTCATGCTGGAATGTCGGGGGAAAAGAATGGGTGCGGTGTGTGTGTGGTGCGACTTACGGCCGAAGACCCCTCCGCCGACGATAAGAATGTTGGCGGGGAGTGACATGTTGCGGGTGGAGGAACAAGATATAATGATAAGAGAGAAGGCGAGAATCTGAATGGAGTATATTGAGAGGAGGTCGACTCTCAAAGGATGAGGGGAAGAAAGAGACTATATAGTTGGTGGTATGATTTGGAGATGCAGCGATAACGGCGCATTGGCAAATGAAATTAAGAAGCTCGTGCCTGATTGTCTTGGCGGTCGGTGTCCGATCTTTGAGTTTCTCCAACTTCTCCATCATTTCCTCTCACCTCCGCACCTTTATTCCACATCACTCCAGTCGCCGCAACCATGAGCGCACCACGGGTCGGGCGAGCAGCGCTGAAGAAGGCCAAGTTGCCTGCTTCTGCTTCTGCTTCCAAGCCGGCGCCTCGATTCCCAGTAGCAGATGGCACCGGGTTAGTCCTTACGAACTCCGCATTGCCCATGTCGCTTTGCGTCAGCAATAAATTCAGCCCACGCCTACTGACTTGCTGTATTATGCAGACCCAAAACCCTACCTAAACGGGCCAACCAACACCTCAAGGACCTCCCGTCGACGCCTCCGCCCACCCCCGTATCCCCCAGAATCATGACCATCTTCGGCGTCAGCGCCCTCACTCTCAGCACCTACATCGGCTACCTCTACGCCTCCTATCGTCGCGAAGTCACCCAATCGCAATCTCTCTCCGTTCCCCACGATGTCTCCGACCGCTACAATCACACCGCACGCACCTTCGACGCAGACGTCGAAATGTCCGAGAAAGTCATGCGCATGGGCTCCAAGCGCGCAGACCTGATCAGTCGCGCACGCGGCGATGTCCTCGAAGTCAGCTGCGGTACGGGTCGAAATCTCCAGTATTATGAGCTCGGGCAGCGGAGGGGACTCGATAACAAGGGGCGTGTCGGTGTGCATGGATGCCGGTCCGTCACATTTGTGGATCTGAGTCCGGAGATGGTGGAGATTACGAAGGCCAAGTTCGCGAAACAATTCCCGGAGCATGAGGTGCCGGTGAATTTTGAGGTGCAGGATGCGGCAGGTGTGTCTAGGCGTCCGGTTGATCCGTCACGGAAGGGTGACGAGGGCTATTATGATACGGTGGTGCAGACCATGGGGCTTTGTTCGATGCCAGATCCGGTGGGCACATTGCGCCATCTGGGGACGGTTGTTGAGCCGAACAAGGGTGAGATCTTGTTGTTGGAGCACGGGCGGTCGCATTATGATTGGCTCAATCGCATCTTGGATAATTTGGCGTCGGCGCATGCGGATAGGCATGGGTGTTGGTGGAACCGGGATATTGGGAAGATTGTGCGGGATAGTGGGTTGGAGGTGGTAGAAGAGAAGCGCTGGCACTTTGGGACGACGTGGAAGTATGTCTTGCGGCCGGCGAGGGAGGAGTGATGGTATAGAGGATGTTACTTGTATATTAGCTAGGGATTTTTGATAGACCTGGATGATTGGATGTATTTGTAAATATGCATAGCGGGGTTATAGTTGTGACTATATAATTAGACAATTTCATGGGTCACAATGTGAAGATGACTTGTGTAGTATCTACTCGCTACTATTCACCTTAGCTATAGCTGTATCTTGTAGCTTAACTAAAGTAGATATCGAATAATGAGGTAAGCATAATACTTATGAACATAGTAATTAACTTGACTACTGACATATATTGATAGTATGGAAACATGAATAAATATACTTCTAATCCTACCAAGGTACTATAGTAGCTGAAACATCAAACCACTATTCTAACCCCAGTCTCATCTATACCATACATCACCAGATTATACTAAATTATCCCTAATACCAAACTTTAACCTGCTACTCAACAACCAACACCATAGTATCCCACCCCATTTTCCCAGTCACGCGACGCGAACACATCACCGGGCCAACCATTCCAAACCAGAACCGGTGTTGAGAAAATCCATCAAAACCAAGGTTTGACCCGATCATCTGAGAACGAGAAAAAGCATTAGTTCGTCGAGATGAAGTCAAGATGGCGTTGTGATTACGATGATGCTCTGGATCTGCGTCTGCGGGGTAAACATAGATGTGTTGGCGTGGACTAAACTAACTAGATCTAGGCTAGGCTGGGATGCTACCTGTGGTGTTGTGTGTATGTATGTACTTATGTAGGTCCCCTCACAGGATACAGTGTATATATTATCTATTATTAATGTAGGTATTGTGTGTGTATGTGTATGTGTATGTGCATGTAGAATAAAGTTTATCTGTATAGGAGGGGCGGAGAATATGGGTGGGTAGTGGTGTGCAGTGCAGGTATTGATGGATATATTGAAGTTTGGGAGTGGTTAGGTACATGCTTTAGATGTAGGGAGGGAGAGAGGGAGGGAGGGAGGGAGGGGGAACATGCGGTCTATTATTGGGGTGAGGGTTATTTCTACTTTGCGTTGAAAGGTACGGAGAGTTAGTAGTAGTAGTAGTAGTAGTAGTAGTAGTAGTAGTAGTCACTGAGTTGTTTAGGGTTCCGAGAGCCCAGATCTAGACTACTTACTACTACTATCTACGGAGTATAGTATTTAAGAATTCAGGAGTGATATACTCCGGCTGACGCTTACTTGCCATCTATTGTATACACCTACTTTCTTTTACATAGATAGTAAATAGACACATCAGTGCTTTGAATACGAGAGCTGAATAGTGGGACAGACCCATCTCCAAGAGTACCGTGCATGAAATCCTGACGATCTGTGCACCGACAAAAAGCTGAAGAGGTGGGATGATGATGTGCTGCCGATGACGATACACAAAACTTCAATTCCCAGCCTGTCTGTCTGTCTGTCCTGCTGTATTCCAGCTGCAGATGCTGCCCGCCACGGAAGAGAGTGGAGATAAAGTACATACATACATACATACATACATTGCAGCATGTGAGTTGTACGACTTCCCCTTCCACTCTACCTACCCACTCTCCCACCTCTCCGTCTCTACCCATCCTCTTCCCGTCCATCTGCATTGCATTCCCTGGACTGCAGGAACTATGACAATTGCATACGTACGATGATGAATGCATGGTGGAGAGAGAAAGTGGAGGGTGGAGAGTGGCTGTGACTGACTAACCAACCCATTGTCTTGTCTGCATTATTCTTTTGTTGCTCCGTCGAGAACATACTTGGAAACAATGGATAACATTCTCCTCCTAGGCAACAGACAGGTAAATAACGATGGAGTATGAAGATGAGACCTGGAATGATTCATAGTTATTCGTTGGTTGGTGAACCGTCCACCTGTCGCATAAGGTTGGTGATCCCTTGCTGAGATGTGATACATCGCTCATTTTCCCGATCTACAATAGGAAAGGCAGATAATATTTACTGTGTGTGTCTGTGTGTGCACACACACACACACACATACATCGTATAGATGAGGCCATAGGTATATTCTGTCCTATCAACCACTATCTATCTACAAGAGACTGGCCAGCTCCCCCTGCTACTGCAGTGCACAGCAATATGCATGACAGCCTCGTCGCGGTATCCCGAATCCACAGGCTTCCCCCAGCCAAGACTAGGAGTGGCGAGGCCCGGGTTCCATGCAGAAAGGAGCGCGCTGTGCCCTTTGTCCAGCTCTGGTCTTAGCGCGACCTCTCATCCATCCGATTGGGTCCTCTTCCAATCTTCTAGACGACCCGGCATCTACTCCACTCTCGCCGATCTGATTCGCCATAGGCTCCAAACGGCGACGCTAGGAACGATTATCCTTGGGACCGCGGTTGTAGGTGGAGCTACTGTGTACACCGTGATTCGTTGCGTTTTTGCCTGCCTCCATTTCTCCTACGAAGTTAGTGCATAAGTCAAGTAACTTGGAAGGCTAGCGCCTGCAGCAGCGCTATGCGCTAGTGTAAGGCTCTTGTGTGTAGTGCTTTTCCCTTCCTTTCATTTTTATTTTTTTTTTTTTCGGTGGTGGTGTGTGTCCCTTTTTTTTTTTTTTTTTTTTTTTTTCTCTGTCCCAAGGTTTGGTCCTGCTTTTCGAGTCCCAGCACTAGGCTCCCTCCTATGGCCAACACACTTCACACCCACTTGTCATGGACCAAAGCATTCCTTCAAGCTAGGCTAATGAGTACCATGGAAGATGTTAAAGCTATGATGCATCTACCCGTAGGTGGTTGCCGCCGTTTTGCCGTCAGTGGGAGGGACACAGTATATACTATTGTAGTTTGAAGTATTGCCCCGTAGTTTTTAGACAAAACGACCGAGCAGAAGACTTGTTACTTGTTAGAGGCTAGGGAAAAAGAAGAAACATCAAATCCGACAGTCCCAAAAAATGGTCCGATTTTTGCGGAATCTGTCGGTGAGAAAAAGAAAACAAATAAACAACCACTCCGATTCTTAGTCTGGAAGGTCAAGAAACTGGGCTGGAAGTAGTAAGTCAGTAAGTAGGTCGGTCGCCTTGATCGCGGGTTAGGGATGTTCGAGCAGGGCTTGTTTGTTTCTGTCTATCTATCAGAAAAATTTCTGCGCAGCAACCAGGTCCCAAGGCGCTCTAGTGAGCTGCAGGTTAGCCAGCAGTAGCTACCCGATTCGCCCTCCCTTGGATTGACTCCACGGAGCATACTCCATCATGGAGTCCATGCAGAACCTCAGTTGATCACGGTCTCCTCCGCCAATCACCATCGCGGGCTTTCATTCTGGTCGTCATAGACACATGGTTGGTTCCACCGTACTTTTTGCCCCTTCAGTCCATCGGCCGTGTTTTAGTTTCGCTTCTCGCCCATCTTTCGCCCTCGGCCGGTCTCCTTCCCAATGTGTGTCCAGTTGACGCTCTTTTGTGTGCTTGGGTTGCTTTGGTCGCGACACACGGACGTTTTTCTTTCTTTCCTTTGAGAATATGAAATTGGGATAAAGCGGTGTAGATGTGTACATCCTCTAGTCTCTTCTTAGTAGATTGTATTCAATCATCCGACTGTGGGGGGTTGCTCAAGAGAAAAGAGATAGATCCAAAAGCAGCAATAACAATCCCCTAGAATGGAATAACAAAAACAAGACACATCTTCAAATTTGAATTTTTTTTTTTTTTTTTTTTTTTTTTTTTTTTTCTTTTCATTTTTTCTTTTAATGGACGCAATCGGAGGGGGGCACACCAGTTCCAGTTGCAGTTCCCATCCCGGCATTCCTGGAAATCCCCAATAAAAATCACCCCCAATCGTGCGTCGGACCAATAATCGCCACCCTAAAACATCCACCCGTTTTTGCCCATTTTAATTTTCACCCGGGGCGCAAAAGAGAGAGAAGAAAAAAAAAAAGAAAATTTTTCTATTCGAAAGGTGGAAACCATCACATCCAAACTTATCCCAACTTGAACATATCCACCTCACGGAACGGATTCCTCAGGCTTTGTGCCTTCCTATTGTTATTTCCATTACTATTTCGATTACCATCGTTGCTGCTTCCTGTTCCGACGGTAAGTACGGCCGGTCTTTAACTGGCCAACGATCGTTCCGGTGATTATTCCATTCCCATTCCCTCGCCTTTCCATTGCTCTCTCTGCCTCTCTGTCCTGTCCCCATCTTCCCGTGCAGCCGGTCGGCATCTCATCATCATCACCGCCGCCGCCGCCCATCCTTCCCTAACTCTCCCATTCCCTTCCCATCCATCCATTCATCCATCCTCCCTCCCTCCCTCATCATCCCCCCCCCCTGTGCACCATACTTCCTGTAACATTTACCCTACTTTCCCCTTTCCCCCCCAAATCTTCTCACCATCTCCTTTCTATCCTATTGTTCTTGTCTCTCTATCTGTCTGTTTATCTGTGTCTCTGTGTGTGTGTTATTAGACTATTATCTTGCTACTCTTAGTGCTACTTTTATTTCCCTGTTTCTAAACTGTATTGTTCCTCCCTCGTGTTTTGTGTGGTTATCGGTATACTACTTTACTACTACTACTTCGATTATCGCCTATCGTTCTCCTATTTCCACTGTACCCCTACTACACCTTTTTGACCACCTTCCTTCCCTTCCTTCTTTTTTCCGACTACGCAACTATGCCTTATAATACACGTCGCAAGTCGTTGTCGCTCCCCTCCTTGGGAATTCACCTCCCTAATACATCTCGCCGCTCTCCCTCCGCCACGAAATCGCCTCACGCGACCGATGATCAGCTCCCTCCCTCCAAGAAAGTGAAGAGGTCGCACGACTCGGCATACTCGCTATCTCCCGAGCCTTCCTCGTCTTCCTCTGCGCGCACTCCCGATGGCAAGGAATCCGCCGCTCCTCTACGTCAGAGTGGGCGGCGCGGTCCTTTGGAACATACGCCACCGCCATCCCCCACCGATGGTACTGTCGCGACTAAGATCGACACCGAGGGAATCAATGATGACATTGTGGTTGGTGTGATTGAGCAGTTGGAAAAGACTGGAAACCGGCCTCATTTGGTGAAGGAGTTGGCTGCCGTTCTTATCGCATTGAATGAGAATGTCGCAAAGTACGTGCCCCTCTTTTAATCTTCACCCTCCTTCTATGTCGCTGGCCATACTAACGGGTTATTTTTCCTTAACAGCTCTGCGAACCCTGCAGCCCTTCTATCTTCTCGGTTAAGTGCCTACATGAAGCGCCCGTGGACTGCTTTGGCGCCTTGTCCTTTGGCAAAAGAACTGGTCCCTATTCACCCGCGCAAAGTGTACTACTACTTGACGACATTGCCCCGTCAGCCTCTTCCAGAGAACTCGGACGATGTCATCATCCCCGGTGTAGAGGGCAAGGATATCACTCCCAGTGTCTCCAGCGCTGATCTAGACGAGGAAGACGCGATGGCGCGGGAGCGGTCTCGCCTCAGTCCCAGTCCGGAGGTCGACTTGTCCTCGCCTGACTTCGAGGAAGAGTCCATCGACTTGTGCGGTCGCAATGGCCCCGGTGGTGCGTCAAGATCTGGCACCGAATTCAACGATCACCACCATGCGCGGTTGATGCACTCGAACCGTGCTGCCTCCCCGCCATTGGAAGGAGATGAGAAGGAGTTCACACAAACTGCCAGCGCCGTCCGTGAGCGGGCCTCGGAACAAAAAGGAGGCCAGCTTCAGATTCCGGGAGGTGGCTTTTCTGCTCTTTCGGAAGGTCTGAGCGAGTTGCACGATGGCGCCATGAGCATTGCCGATTCCGTGGAGGACAGCCCTCTCTCCTCCATTAGCGGTGATCGCATGTCGGACGACCAGGATGGTGACTACTTCTCGCACAACGCATACCAGCAGCAGTCCCCTCTGCAAGATCATCTCCAGCAGCAGCAGGATCTCGATGACGCTGCTGTCGCCACCCTCTTCGGCACATCTCCCTCCCCGTCCCTCACATCTGTGGCCTCATCCATCTCGTCTGGCACGAGCGTGGCTTCTGATGACGGGCTGGATGGCGAGACGCAACCCGAAACCATCGGACGCACCCCTCAGATTAGCCTCCCGGAGGACCTGACCGTCCCCCCGGTATCGGCGCTCAAGCGTTCCATCGACATGCTGAACAGTGGGCTCCCCGATCTGGACATGAAAATGTCCGATCTCAATGAGCAGGACGACAAACTGCCATTGGGAGCCAGTGCCTTTGCCAGCCAGGATGTCGAGATGGTCTTTGATTCGTGGCGAGAGCTGCAGAGTCCCGAGACCGTGGAAGTCGATGAGCTGGACGAGATGTTTGGGGAAATCTGAACGTCGTCGTCGCGGCACTTCTCATCCACCAATCGATAGACTGACTAGAGGCGTTTGAATCGTGTGTTCTTTCTCGGGGAGTCGAAAACCAAACAGACTCCTTCCATCTCCACTCCCGCTGTAGCCGGCCTGTTGAGCCGGCTACCCACCTACACCACCTTGATACTCCGTTTGACCTAATCTTGTACAGCTTCTATTTGTTTAATGCCCGTTTTGCAACCTTGCTGCATCTTGTTTTGAACCCGCCATCTCTGGCGAGGCTCTCGCGCCTGCTGCGCCTGTACATATATACTCTTTACCCTTTTCTCACTCTCTGACCGTCTTGATTTTTTTATTATATCCCCTGGCTGGCCGTGATGTATCTGATTGATCGTTTTCTGGGGGTTTGAATTTGCAAGTTCTTCTCAAATGATGGGCAAGGAGAGATGAAGCCCGAAGCAGGTGATGATGAATACGGCCGAAGGAAGGAGAGGACCAGGGAGAAAGAAAAACACTGGGATATGCTTGATGCCTGACTATGTATGCTTAGCGCCTGTGGCCTTTGAATCAAAAAATTCCCCGCAAGGGTTAGATCTGACGAGAAACATGTGCCTGTTCACTCTCTGCTTTGTAGTTGAAGTAGCTCCTTCATCCTCGTATGCCCTTTCATCATAGTGAGTAGATATCTACCTGAACGTCTGCTGTGCCTGATAGACGCACGGCCTCCCGCGCCCTGGGGAATGTGGATGACCGGATCCTTCCTGGAATGTGGGGGGCCATTTGGCGTGACTGCAGGAACGAGACATGCCAAAGTAGCGGTTGTTGCAGGGAGTGAAAACACCCGACCTATGAGAAGAGATGTAGCACCATGGCAGAAGTATCCTGTGTCAAGAAAGAGAGAGAGATGCTGGGAGGAGTGGATACCTCAGGCACTAGAAGGCACTAGATTTCCATGACGTCATGCTACTACTCTTAGTCATTTAGGCGGTGAATGAATTTGGAAGGTTCTGGTTGGTTGGCGCGCAGTGGAGGGGACAAAGTACTTTGTTGCAATGGTCTCGAGTGGTCGGTCGTATCTAGCTAGTACTTCGTAGTAGAAGTAGGATGCCATAGTAGTTCTTATCCCGCCGCACGCCCCTCTTCATCCCGAATCCCCTGCACTTTTGGTTCCAGACTTAACCCCCCCCAATCTTCGTGCTTCCCTGCATTCCTATCCTCTCCAGGGCACATCGAACACCTTCCGACATTCATCGATTCATTTGGCGACCTTGACATTGCGCCTGATCTTCTGGTCCTTAATCCCGGTTTAAAAGCCCGGTTCGCACTCCGTCCCCGCGCGACATCATGCTTCAAACCTTGGCTGGGATTTTCTCATACGTCCGCCTGAAGTATTGACCGGTGTGGTTCATCGCCTTCCAAATCGCAAAATATATCCAGCCAATTTTCATCCAAAGAATCTATTCCGGACCCAAGAAAGACCACGTGACCGGCTGTCAATTCTCTCGGCGATTCGACCGGTGTGCTGTGGCGTTACCCCTCCAGGAACCATCTATCGTGGGAGAAAAAGACCATGGAGACGCCTGGGTTTTCCCAGCTTGATGAGGGCCTGTCGCAGGGCGATATCCCCCTTCGTCCTCATACCGATGGTCCATCTATTGTCGTGCCTACCGCGCATCCGCCGGCTCTTCCGGGCACCTCGTCGCATAACCCTCAGAAACCCAGATTGGCCACCCGTCCCGCGCATGCCGAAAAGAAGCAGCTTTTGTCCACGGGGAGCAGCAAAGTCGCCATTCCTCGACAGCGTTCGGCTGCAGCACCGCGATATACCAGACGAGTTCCGCTGGCGTGTGAGTCCTGTAGACAACGGAAGACGAAATGTAGTGGTGATACACCCGTGTGTCGACAGTGCAAGGAGTTGAGGATAAGTTGTCGGTATCCGATCTCTTGGCGGGAGCGGACGAAAGGGTATGTTGGTTGTGTGTTTTGTTGTTTCTTGGTATGGAGGTGGGGAATTGATACTGACGTTTCTAGGGAATTGGATAAACTTGCTGTGAGGGTTACGGACTATGAGAACTTACTGCGAGATCTTGGTACTATTGTCGATGGTCGGGCTGCGGAGCGTATTAGGACGGTGTTGGAAAAGGTTAGAGATATCCCGATCTTGGCGCTCGACGGAAACGAATGTCTCTGCTAGTCCCGTGAAGTCACTAACCCCGGCCAGCACTCCTATAACGGCAGCGGTAGCGGTGAAGGCACTCAGTCCAGTTCGGTGACACCCCAGGACGAAGACAACGATGATGAGGTGACCTCTCCTTCGTCCATCGGATCTTTGGATGCGATCGATCGGGTTGAGGAAGATGTGAACCGCACTCCGAGTTCTAGAGCCACTGGTTATATGGGAAAGAACTCTGAAGTCACTTGGATGCAGCGGGTGCGCATGGAGGCCGAGCATCGTGCTCGCAGACTGCCAGGCCCCTACGAGGCTGAACATGAGGGCGAGTTTGCCATTCACTCCGTCAACTACCATCTAGACGACATGGATATCTCTGTGCCAGGTCCTGTGCATGTGTACTGGATGCCGCCACGCAAGGTGGCAGATAAATTCTTCGAAGACTACCTCGATACGGTCCACCCATTTTATCCTATCATCAGCCGGACCCTCTTTCGGGCGCAATACAAAACGTTCTTCGAGAGCGCTGCACGGCCAGGGGACAAGTGGTTGGCTATCCTGAACATGATATTCGCCATTTCCGCCAAGCATGCCCATCTTACGCGGGCCCCGTGGCGGGGTGATGAAAATGACCATCTGGTGTATCTGACGCGAGCTCGGATCTTGAGCATGAACGGCGACGTGCTTTTTAGTCACCCTGATCTCCAGCAGGTGCAGGTTGAAGGTTTGATTGCCTATTATCTACTTGCATCGGACCAGATCAACAGGTAAGCAGCTCCAGAGAATCGTTTTGCCGAATGTCTCTGTTCTAACCTGACACTTGATAGGGCTTGGAGAATTGCTGCTTTGGCTGTTCGCTCCGCAGTCACTCTCGGATTGAACATGAAGAACTCCAGCGAAGGAACGGCCAACATATCCAAGGAGGCACGCTATAGGGTGTGGTGGTGTCTATACACGTTTGAGCACATGCTGGGCATCATGACTGGCCGAGCTACAACCATTACTGACGGTATCTGTACTACGCCGTTCCCTCTCCCCTTTGAAGAAGATCAATTGGTGGAAGCCGCAGCGACCAAGCTTTTGAACGAGCCCGAACTACGCCAGGAGTACATTGATACGGCCCTCGCCTGCATCTCTGTGCGGCAAATGCCATCTAATCCCAAAGGGGGTCGAAACGCTCAGACGACAGATAAACCGCGTGATCCCGCATGGCTGAGAAGCCTTCCGCCCTCAAGTGCTCTTGGATTCCTGTACTACGTCGACCTTGCAGTTATTTCGCAGGAGATTGTCAACCGTGTGTACTCACTGGATTGTGTTTCCATTCCATGGGGCCACATTGAGAACCGCATTGGTGAGCTGCGAGCCCGCACTGACGTGTGGTACGCCAATCTCCATGAGTCCTATGATTTCACTCGACGGGAAGACCAGCCAGCAGATACCTTGCGTGGCAAGCTCTTCCTCGCCTTCCACTACTACAGCGCGCGAATTACGCTAGGACGACCGTGTTTATGTCGCCGTGACGCACGACAGACGGCGTCTAACAAGAAGGAGACATTCAGCCATGAGATGGCGGTGATATCACTAGACTCTGCCCGAAAGATGCTCGACTTGATCCCTGATGTGCCTGACGCTGTTCGTCTCTACGATATTTGCCCGTGGTGGTGTATTCTGCACTATCTTATGCAGGCAACGACCGTGCTGCTGTTGGAGTTGTCTTTCGGCAGTATTCATATGCCAGATGAGGAGGTAAATTTCCTACACGCTGCTAAAAAGGCTATTCGCTGGCTCTTCGCAATGTCTGAGAACAGTCTTGCATCTCGACGCGCATGGGAGTTATGTTATGGCAGCCTTCGGCAGATTGCTGCAGGTATGAGCTACGACATTGGTGACTTGCCCGCGTGTGGCTTTGAGGCTCAGCCTCAGGCCCAGGATCAGAGCCAGGCGCTCAACGGTACACAACCTGGCTATTCGAACCAGCCGAAACAATCCATACATGCGGGACCAACCTTCTACAACCTTGCGGCATCAGACATGAACAATCCAGCCTCAGCTCCTCTTCAGATGAATCAGCAACCCAACATGTTGTTCGCTCAGATCGACCAGGCTTTCCAGGGCTTGGCGATGCCAGCCTCCAACCCGTTGTCCACGAATTCGGAGTTGAACTCCGGTCCCGGGGACTCGTATTTTCCGTACGATCCGATCAGCGGGGAATTTATCCGCTCATTCTTCCCTTCCTCTAACGACGAGGAGCCATGGGGTGAAGCGTGAGTGTTTTTGGTTGTTTGCTTGGAGAGCGCAACCTTGGCATTCGTTGTGGTTATTTCGCGCCTTATGATCGTTGTCATTCCCATTTCGTGCGAGCCAGCGATGCTCTATACCTTTTGTCTATTGAGATTGACTCTCAAGAACTTTTTCTTTTCTTTTCTCAATTTATTCCTGTTATATTGGAAGTATGTTTATGGCATGTATTTCTATCTACGTCTACGATATCACGCAGGGCGACTGGTGTTTTATAGGGTGTGATGGATAGAATGGGGTGATACAGGCTGGAACTGGTTGTTACTGCAACGATACACGAGATGGGATAGAGGGGACTGGAGCTTTAGGGTCTGATTGGCTTTCTATAGGATGATAGTGTATTGCGCACTGAAATACAATGGACCTCATCATATCTATGTTATAAATCCATTCATCGATCTAGACCGTGATATGAATACCAATGTTCTGATTGGCTGACCGCAAGACGCTGACTCAGCAGGATGAATTTCCCCGGCGAAGCTTTTCTCTTCGGCGGCGACGAAAAGCATCCAAAGCTTTCGCTTCCCTCCAACAGCTTCCCTCAAAGTCGCCGGTTATCGCCAGGCCTACGCCTTGTCCGCTCAGCTCGAGGAATGCCGACCCATCTCAAGGATTAGACATGCGCCACAGAACGTCCGTCCGACGGTCACATCGAGATTTGGATATCCTCCGCCCGCAGGTCTCCTCCGCTACCTCCCCCGTCGTGTCATGAAAAGGTGCCTGAGTCCAGCTCGTCTGCCGTGCCTGGACCGCGGATCTTCCTCCGTCCTCCACCCTTCGATCCTCCGTCGTCTCATCCCCCGACACACACTCGCGTCCGTAAGCCGGGGACCTTTCCCCGATAGGCGACGACAATGGAGTCGCCAATTCTCCGTCGGGGCCGGTCCTCCGATCAATCGCCAATTGCTGCAAGACTATGTTAGGGTGGAAATGAAGAGATGTCCTATCGCAGGACCAGATCAGAGTAATCCGGAGGCTTGGATCTCAAGGCTGGATCAGTACCTGCCATCTTCGTTGCGGAGAGATAGCGACGGTGGTCATACAAACATTGACGATGTTTCGGATGACAAAATGGTTTGGACCGATACAGCGGCTTATTTTGCGCAGACGATTGAATTGGCTAATTTGCTGCTGCATGCGCGGGATTCCGGGAAGATGGATTTGCTGGCGTATGTTGGTTTCCGGTTGAATAATTGGCCCGCTGTGCAGTTCTTGATTAATCGTTTGCTTGATGCCGCGGACTCTCTTAAGGAGGTTACGATACCTTCTAGACCTTTATCTAGTTATGACTGGGGTCTGGGACAGGGGCTCTCGCTGGATGAGCTTACGGATAGGTCTGAGTCGCAGGCTCCGAAAATTCCGCAGGCGGCTTCGAACGGCCTGCCGGCGTCGGATATGACGAGCTTGGATGCTTTCACGGAGCGGCCGTATGCGGATGACCATTCGAAACGACTTATGGCTGAGGTGTGGCAGAGCTTGGGGTCTATCGTGTTGGAGGCTGCTGACGCTTCGCCTAACGAGTCGAAGCTGGCTATGTCTCATGTGTTCCAGATTTTAGCTCGGCTGCATCACTCTGATGCTATCTCCGATAGGGTGTATAAGTACGTCCCGCCGGATAGTTACCAAGCTACATTCCGACCTCCGGGAATGCATCTGCTTTCCAGTCATATCATGAGTGTCCTATCTGATGCTGCGTGGCTGGTTCATGAAGCGGAGGTTGCTGCTAAAGCGGCGGCTGCCGGCGAGGATTCGCCTTATCTTCCATTCAAAATGGGGGTTCGTGAGCTCGGGCCTGAGATCTGGCTGGAGTTTATCCTCTGGTGCTGTGTTGAACATGGTCACATCGAGGAGGGAGTATGGCTAATTGATCGAATGACAAGCAAGACTGGAGATCAGGCCTGGAAATTTCAGAGCTGGAAGCCCTTACTCGATGACTCTGGGTCGGTCTGGCAGACTAAAGTCGACCAGGAAGAGACTTGGCGACAGCCCGGCCACCAGGAGCGCTCTACGATGCTGCGAAAGCGGCATAGTCCGACGCCTTTCCACGGGCTCGGAAAGCGAACCATGAGTACTGAAGTGGCCGCGGCCTTGTTGGATAGCCTTCCCAATCAGGTATATCTAGGCCTTGGTTTCAGAGGTATGTCGCCGAGCGCCCTCTTGCGCTATGCTTCCAGTCTCAAGTTCGCGATTGCTCCGTCAACGGACGACGGCAAATTACTGCCCACGCGCAGAACATCGAACTGGTTCACCGTGCGGGTTGTGGAATCAGGAGGCCTCAAACCGGAAGCCGACCCCCGGATATTCGAAGACTTCCTCAGGATTACGCCGTGTGTCGTTCCGCCCTGGGATACCGGCCTCCACCATGTCAATGAAGATGCGTTGACGCGTATGAGTCGGTCACAGCTATACGATGACACAGCTGCCTTGGTCGGTCTGGTTGAGTACAACATCCGGTTCTATTCGTCGAAGCGTTTCTGCGGTGACGCCCTGAACGCATTCTCCTGGCTGCAAGCCATCGTTGACAGCAGCAAAATGCAGCGCATCGACGAGTTCTTCTCTTCGCGCGTCGATCGACCTGGCGTCGTCCTCCCTACCCTCGACCTTGATGATTTGAATTCCGCCGAACCCTTCGAATCATCCATGCCGCAACTGTCCAGCGTCACCCTGGCCGAGCTGATCGACCTAATCACCGTCTCGCGCGCCTTCACATTCGGTAACTGGCTCTTCTACTCCGACGACATCGATGGCCCCCCAGTCCCTCCCCGCTCCTACGGCGACCAAGCCCTAGCTCCGTCCATTATCCGCTACGCTACAGCAACTCGGAACGCTGCCCTCTGCGACGCAGTCGTTCAATCACTCTCCCAACCTCTCTCCTCCAACACCCTCCGCGCACTCCTCAACTCCCGCATTGCCCTACATCAATGGGACGCAGTCACCAAACTCTTCGAATACCTCCGCGACTACCGCGCCAAATCCTGGGGCCAGAGCAACGCCACCGCGCTCGCCGCAGAGATCATCCGTCTCGAGCACACCATCTACCGACAACAACCACCCCCCGACCCCTCAACCCTCCAAGAAACCATCACCTCCCTCACCCGCGCCAAGGACCTCCTCTCCCGCCTCCTCACCGGCGTCTACAACGAACCCACCCACATCGCCACCTCGCGCTTCCAAGAACGCGCCATTTCCGGCCTCCACAACATCTTCCTCTCCATCCCAGGCACCCTCCACGACCTCGCCGCCTCCCTCTCCAACACCCTCCCCCACAACAAAACCACCATCAGCACCACCAATAATACCTCCCACAACGCCATCCCCTACATCCCCACAACAGCCTTCCACACCCTCCTCTCCGCAATAGTCGACACCCGCGGCAGCGCCGCCGGCCAACGCTTCTACGACAAATGGTGTCTCGACACGAAGTCCCCCACCTCGCGCCGTCTCCAAGAAGGAGGCATCGAGAGATTCTATCTTGGCAAGGAGCGGAACCCCGCGAAGGGCGATCCGCACTTCGATGCCAAGTACTTCAAGCGTGCGAGGGAGAAGGCCACGATGCCGAATCCCATGACGGTGCGGATTATCGCGCAGGCTGCTGTGGCGGAGTTTGATGCGTTTGAAGGTCAGGGTGGTGTGAAGAATAATCCTGCTGAAGAGGTTCTGGATTTCTGTATCAAGAGGTTTGAGGCCTTTGGGATGCGGAGACGTGAGATTAATCGCGAGGTTGGGGGGATTGTGTATAGGAGACGGAGGGAGGGGGGCAAGTTGAGGAGGGAGATGGAGAGGAAGCAGAAGGAGAAGGAGAAGGAGAAGGTAGATGCTTTGGCTGCTTGATTGAGCATTTGGATGGGGTTGTGCTTATACCATGATTGATCTGTCTGTGTCCTTCTGGGGGGTTATGTACTGTGTACTAGTATGTATTCTTTTGGTTTTGGGATATATATATGCATGGGTTGTTTATAGATGAGCGATAATAGATTACTGTATTATAGTACCCTATTCAATAAGCATTGATGTGCTTTTTAAACAGATATCTACTGTTGATCTTATGTGGTAGCAATATGGACTACTTCAGTTACAGTTTGTTGTTGGTATAGATGAAAATATCCCTCCCTCTGAACTAGTTTGCACTAGAGATAGGAGCATTATGAGACAGCTGTAAAAGGCATGGTATGTACACCCACTTCTAACAATTATCAACACTAATGGCGCATTTGAACATCAAAGGTATCATAAACAACATATAAACCACAACCGAACATCCCAAAATACCCATAACGCATAATCCCAACCAGCTAGCTCCCAATAGCGCCCCAGTAGTAGACAACGATATCAGCAGAACGAACAAATGTTTATGACACTGCGACTCCAGAGCTTCCCTCAATCATCAATCATCATACTCGAAGCGTCATCGTGGCGCAGAAGACACAATAATATCATTTAAAGCTCCTCCTCCTCGTCAACTCCCATCTCAACGTCCTCATCAGCATACTGCATGTCACCACCCAATTCCTGCTCGACTTCGTCGACAACAAAGCTCTCGTAGTCTTCCAAGCCCTTTTGAACATGGACCTTGAAACGGATGACATCGTTCAGCATGCTTTCAACATTGGTGTGCAGCTCCTCTCTCAATGCGTTCGCGCGGAGGGTCAATTGCTCATACTCAATGTTCGTGTTCATCTCGCGCTGCTCCATCAACTGAACGCTTTCGCCCAACGTGGCTCGCATCTTGGCCAGCTCCTTCTCCATCTTCTCAATCTGTGCATCCGACGCGAGCTTCTGCGTGGTGGTGACCTCCTTGAGCCGCTCGAATTCCTCTTCGGCGGCACGTGCCTTGTGCTCCAGAGCCTCAACCTCGCTTCGCTTCTCGTCCATTGCTTCCTTGATGTTGTCCAGGAGATTGCGTCGTTCCAAGTCATCATCAATGGCACGCTTCCGGCGCTCGTTGATCTCCTTCCGGAGGGCCTGCAGATTGCTGCGCACAATGCCGCGCAGATCGAGGTTGAGCAAGTGTGCAGGATGATAGCCAGTGAAGGGGTCCGCCAATAGTCGATCTCCATCGGTTGAGATTCGGTTCGCTAGACCACCGACCTGGGAGGCGGAGAAATTGCTCTCGTTCACGTTCAGACTAAGCTCGTAATCTTCGCCCTTGGCATTGACGGCAGACGAAGGAATTAAACTGTTCTGGTATCCAAGCGTGTTGTAGACCTTGACGATCTCCTCCAGATCTTCGAGTTTTCTACTAGCCTCGGCCTCCTTTGCCATGACCCGCGCGTGGGTCTCTTCCAATCGGTTGACTGTATCGTCAAGATTCCTCTGCAGGCGCTCACGTTCCGTGTTCATGCGATCGATATCCTGGATTGTCAGGCCTTGTTGGTCAACGCTGGCCTGAAGCCCAGCCCGCTCCTCTTCGGCGGCTTGCAGGTCATCTTCCGTCTTCTTGAGCTCGTCATCCAAGAATTTGATGCGGGTCTCATATTTCTCAATTTTGCCCTGAACATTCTGGTTGTAGTCTTCGAACTTCCTCTTGTCGTCCTCCAAGATCCTGAAATGCTTGTCCAACTTGGCCATGTCCGGAGCGTTCTTCTCCATCTCTTCGATCTGGTCACGTAGCGCTCGGTTTTCGGCTTCCAAAGATTCCATCTCCTGAACGTATTTCTCATTTCCTCTCTCAAACTCCTGGGCCATCATCTCAACATGAGGGACTAGTCTCTTCTCGGCCGTCGCGTCATCCTCATCTTCCCCGCCTTGCAGCCAGTCGTGGTAGGCACTTGTAAGAAAACGGAAGATGATCCGGTCACCAGACACATCGACTCCCATCTCTGCGCAAGCCTCATCATACTCCCCGAGCAGATATCTATCCATCATCTGGGCCAGTTGCATCAGCCAATGCAGCATACCGAGGAAAGTCGGCCAGTTCTGGCCTCCCACAGCCGCAATCTGCGACTTGGTGATACCCTTTTCGTAGGGATAACGTAGTTGCTTGAGAATGGGTGGAACCTCCGCGTCCATGCTCTTCTGAAACTTGTACCCAGGATCAATGCGATGATACAGCCACTGGAAAATGTAGTTGAAATCTTTTTGTGTAGGAGAGCGTAAGGTATTCTGCCCCAGTGAATGCTTCATCTCGAGCTCAAAATTGTTGTGAGTCAAGTATTCCAACAGCTCTTGTCCAATGCGAGCTTGAAAAGACCTATCTCTGAGTGGCCGTGGGTCTCTGGGGACACCAGCAACTGACGGGACCTGAGTAAAGAAAGAATGGTGACCCATGGCGCCACCCACGGACGGTCGTGAGAAGACACTACTCCTCCGTTGCAATCCTTGCGACCCTGCTGTGCTTTGCGACGACATCGGGCCCGGAGCAAAGCTTGGGCGCCCGACACTAGGGCCATGGAACATGTTACTGGAGACGGAGCGTCTGACTGATGAGAGACCGGCATCGGCACCAAAACCTCCACCTGAAGAAGACCGCTGGAAGTTGGGCTGTTGAGGACGACTGGCGGAGTTGAGAAGCGACATACGCGTGTGCTGAGAGGTGAAAGGAGGATTCTGGTATCCGATTGAACTGGTGCGCTTCAAGGCCGAGGAAGGTTGTGGAAGAGCGGAGTAATTCTGGCTACCCATCGCCATAGACTGAGACAGCCAGATTAGTATTATACAAGAGGGGCGGGCCTGAAGGAAGCAAGGCACATACCTCGCGGGGGCGCCTGATGCTGAACAATCCTGTATCCTGCGACATGATGACGGTAGAAGCCGCGACTGCGGCAGGCAATCACAACCCTAGCAAGCGCAAACTCTTGAAAAACGGCTGATTTGCAAGGGGTATGCGATTTGTACCAAAATCGATATATCCAGAAGAGGCGCGACACCAAGTTGGCGACGGAGGCGCAATAGGAGGCGGGAGAGTTGTGGATGGCAGTAGCAACCGAGCGGGCAGCAATAATCATAATAATCAAAGTAAACAAGACATGCCACTTTCTTTCGTCCCAACAAAGTAGGCGGTGAAGCTCAGGGAACAACTGCCGGATTGGGCCAGGCGCTATCACGAGACTCTGGGGAAAGTCACGGGAATCTCCGCCGCGGTACGAAACCAGAACCACGTAAATTACCAGCGCTACTTCCGAGGTCCATCTGATTTGGGAAGGGCCGCTCCATCGCCTCCTCATCTTGTGTCTCTCTTCTCCCCTTCTCCTCATCGTCCCTTTCTCTCGGATCCTTCCCCCAACACTCCTCCTCGCTAAGGATAACCCTGTTACCACCCAGTTAGAGCTACTGCTCCTGGGAAAGTTGCCCATCATGGTTCGCGAGGAGCTTATCTCCTCTGCTGTAAGTGCCGCTTTTATCTATGATTAACATCTTGTTGCCGGAATCGGAGCTGACCCTCACGCACGATCGCTAGGTCACCTGTATGTGCTCAACACTCCCATTTCATGTTGATTCATGTGCTCGTCTAATGTCTTTGCAGTCCTCCAAGACCCATCTGTCGCCGCCTCGCCAATTGAGAAGCGAGTCGCATTCCTCCAGTCAAAGAACCTGACTAAAGAAGAGATCGATGTTGCGCTCGCCCGAGCAGGTGAAGATCCGTCTACAGCAGCTGCCGCCGTAACCGCATCATCTGGCTATCAATCGCCTCCCCAACAAGCTGTCTACCGACCTCCTCCTCCACCTGCTGCAGGCTATGGATATCCTCCTTATGGTCAATGGCAGGCTCCGCCAGAGTGAGTCTCGATTCATGTCCATTTCATACTGTATTCAACTAATCTTGCGTCGCAAGGCCCCCGAAACGGGACTGGCGTGACTGGTTCATTATGGCTACGGTGATGGGAGGAGTAGGTTACGGACTCTACATGATTACCAAGGTCGGTGTTTCATTACTCACATTGCTCGATCAATTGAAACATGCTGACATTGGTTAAGCGCTACATCTCACCTTTAATCGCACCCCCCACTCCACCCCAGCTCGAACAAGACAAGGAACACATTGATGAGCAATTCAATCGCGCATTTGCCCTGATCGAACAACTGTCCACAGATACTGCCGCACTGAAGTCTGCGGAGGAGACGCGCACAGAAAGGCTAGACACCGCCCTGCGGGAGGTTGAGAACCTCGTTTCTGACATGAAGAACGCCTCCCGAAGGAGGGACGATGAGACCCGTCGTATCAGCGACGAGGTCAAGTCACTGAAGGATGCGATCCCCAAGGCCCTGGAAGGCGCCCGGGAAGGCAATGAGACACGGTTGAAGGAGCTTGGTGCTGAATTGAAGAGCCTGAAGGTCTTGCTGGGCAATAGACTTGGTGGCAGCGGCAACAGCGCCACCTCTCCTGCTCCTGGACGGTTCAGCGGTATGAGCATTCCTACTGCTTCTCGGCCTGCGGAGGAGTCAACTCCCGCTGCTACGGCCCCGGTCAACGGTACGCCCGCCGCGCCAGCATCAACCGAGCAGCCCTCTCAATCAGCACAGCCAAGCGCGAGCCCTAGCACTACCTCGGCGAGCAACAGCCCTCTGTCGCACCTGGGTCGTTCTGCTTCCATTCCTGCCTGGCAGATGGCTGCTGCCAACCGCTCCAAGACCGCATCTCCCTCGACCCCTTCCACCAGCACTGCGGACAACACGGCTAGCGCGGCTCCTGAGTCGAGCGCCCCGGCCAGCTAAACACATACCAGATACTATGAAGATTTCACTTTCCAGCGAACTGCATTGTTCCATTCTTGTAATTAGATGGAGGTTATCGAACGAACTTTACGCATGAGATGTCTAGGCGTTGCTGGATGGTGCGGAGGATGTACAGTATGTAGCACGTGAAAGTACCATGTCGCAACACCACTTCTACCCATAGTTATCCCGATTAGACACAAAAAAAGATCTTAGAAACAGCATGCTCGTTCAATTCCTATTGACCACGAAACAGAATAAAGCCACAGGGCAGACCCGCTCTTATCAGTCGATAGACATTCCATGATTGACGCCCATCCGCCGCACCCAAAAGCTTGGCATTTCGACGTCAGTCCCGTTCACCTGCACAAGTCTCACCAACACTTTACACCTTAAAACAATCCTCATTTATGGACAACCCCCACCCTGAAAGAACCATGGCCACCCGCGACTCCTACTCCCACTCACACTCCCACCGAGATCGCACCCACTCCCACACCCGCTCTCGCACACGCTCACGCTCTCCCAATCGCGATCCTACCTCTAGATCCGACAGACACCGCAGCAGCAGACATCACCACCACCGCCATCACCATCACCGACACGACCGCCACCGCGACCATGATCGCGATCGCCACCGCCGTGATCGCCATACCTCCCGCTCAAAAGATCAAGCAGAACCGGCACCAGCAGCCCCCATAGTCCTTCCCTTCAACTCGCGCGAACTCACCAAATATGACCTGGAGCACTACGCCCCTATGTTCGATATGTACCTGGACATTCAGAAGGGGATAATTATGGATGATTTGCCGGAGGATGAGGTGAAAGGGAGGTGGAAGAGCTTTATGAGGAAATGGTAAGCAGATTACGAACTTGGTTCTTCGGATGGGTAAATATATGCGAGGACGGGATTTAGTTGACATGGTGCTACTACAGGAACCGCGGGGAGTTAGCAGAGGGGTGGTATGACCCTGCTACATTGGAAAAGGCGAGGACGAATATTGCGCAAATGCAGGCGCAGACGAGTACGAATACTGTTTATCGGGGCGAATCGCAACAGAATGAGCGAGGGGATGAGACTCGAGATAGGAATGTTGAAGGGGAAGAGGATGAGGACGACGATGAATACGGCCCGGTGCTTCCATCTACATCTGGGCGTGGTGGAGGTCCATCCTCGGGACCCACGATACCTACGATGCAGGATTTGGAGTTGCGGAAGGGTATGTCTCATTCCTTGTTACCGAGGCTCTGTAGTTTACCAAATGGGGGCAAGGGGGTCCACTTGTGACGGGCATAAAAGCTAACGACAAGCAGAACTAGCAGCCGAAGACGCAATTGCGGCACGTCAGGACTCGCGCGCCCAATATCGCAGTGAACTGCGCTCACACAAGTCAGAGGTCAAATACTTGCAGGAGGAGGTAGCGCCGCGCGCGGAACCGGGTACTCATGAACGGCGCATGGAGAAGCGACAAGAGGCCGCGGCGAGTAATCGCGCCTTTGCGGAGGCGAAGCGTGGGGGGTCTCCGGAGGCTGCGCCGGAGGAGGAGTTGATGGGGTCTGGGGAGAATGATCTGGATTCGTTGAAGAAGGCGAAGGAGAGGGAGCAGCGGAAGAAGAATGAGCGGGAGATTCGAAGGGAGGAATTACTCCGGGCACGGGCGGCGGAGCGTGAGGAGAGATTGCAACAATATAGACAGAAGGAGGAGGAGACGATTGGGTGGTTGAAGACGTTGGCTAAGCAGAGGTTTGGGTAGTTCTTCTGTCTTGGTTTATATACTACTAGTGTTATGATCGTGCATTGGCTGTAGACGGGACGTCAATGGAATATAGCCCCTTATCCCTGTCAACCTCTTTCCTACTTATCATTCACACTGCTGCTGCAGCATCCTTAATTTGCATAGAGGCGGCTACTTCTCAACTCGATTTGCTACTATATTGAGTCCTTGACTGGATAATCTGAAGATCACATGGTAAACTAGACGTACTTTGTTTACGGGCAGGGACATCATCCAAACCATCACATTCCATGAACGATGAACCGATTCCCAACCGCGCCTATTTGTCGGTACAGTCGTATCAAATACACCCAAAAAGCCCTAAAGCAACCATGCCGCTCACTCTCAAGAGCATCAACGCTCTACTACAATGCCACTCTTGCCAGCAGAACCTCATATCAGACCAGTAAACAAGCCACCCAAGCACATCTCAACGCATCCTAACCGTCACCAGACTGGAACAACCACGATGAATTCTTCAAATTTACACGAGGCCGCTTCCTCATCAACGAAGCCGAGATCCTCCGCATGCGCGAGATCCAATTTGACATGAACAGCCTCGCCCAAATCGCAGCAGAATCAGTCGGGGCCACTCACTGCACCTCCATACAGAAGTATCCCGACGGCATGTTCAACAAGACCTTTCTCATGTCGATGGATAATGGCCACGAAGTCGTAGCCAAGGTTCCTAATATGAATGCTGGTATTCCGCATCTAACGACAGCTAGCGAGTTTGCTACCATGGACTTTGTAAGTATTTCCTACCACGTCTGTTATATATGCTGAATCCGGCTAACACAATTCGATCCTGGGAGGCCAGAAACGTGCTTGAAACACCAGCGCCTCGCGTCTATACATGGAACTCGCATGCACAATCACACCCAGTCGGGGCTGAGTTCATCATCATGGAGAAAGCTGCCGGCGTTCCTCTTTCTCATGTCTGGGAGACACTGAAACTACCTCAGAAGCTACAAGTGCTTCTTGCCATGATACGTCTACAGAAGAAATGGCTGAGCGTGTCATTCTCGCATTATGGCAGCTTATACTACGCAAAAGACATCCAAGCATCACCACCAGAAGACACCCACTACATCAAGAACGGCAAAGCCATCAAGGATCCACAATTCGCCATCGGCCCTACCACAGGCCGCGATTGGTGCGATGCGAGCCGCTCACTTTTGGGTATAGATAGAGGACCATGTACATCCTACGTCAGAATCCCTACCATCTGCGAGCAGTCGCTAATACGTTTGTAGGGTCCGATATACTGCAGTTATGCAAGCAGTTGGGACACGAGAAACAAAAGCAATCCAATCCCTGCACCCATCTAAACAACTGGCCCTATTCTGCGGCCCAAAGCTCTACCAACCATGCCCCCAATCCAAACTCATAGCTCTATCCCACTACCTCGAAATCCTCGAATCTCTCATCCCAAAAGACACAGCCCTCATCACCCCGCACCTCTGGCACAACGACCTCCACAACGACAACATCTTCATCGACCCGCAGAACCCCGAATCCATCACTTCCATAATCGACTGGCAATCAACCCATATCTCCCCGCTCTTCACCCACACTCCCGATCCGGCCTTTCTCGACTGGGGGGATGGCCTCGAACCCGAGACGCTCGACCTACTACCTAGACCGAATCTCTCCGGTCTCACTCCCCAGGAAATAGCCGCAGCAGTGCGCGAATACACCACCCAGAACTTATTCATCGGATGGCGCAAGCTCACGCGCGCCAAGAACCCAGCTCTACATCAAGCTATCGAGTTCAGAAAGACGCCCGCGTACGGGTTGATATTCCTTGCTCATCGGATGTTCGAGTATGGCGAGGCGCATTTCATGTCGCTGCTTGTTGATATGAAGGATCATTGAGTTGAGTTACCAGATACTGGTAATGTCCCGTTCCCGTTCGAGTTCACAGATGCAGAGATCGAGCGTATTAAAGTGGCCTGTGATGGAGCGGTGGCGGGGACGGAACTTGTCGCTGGGGCGAAGGAGCAACTGGGCGGTTTGTGGCCGGATAAGGGGCTTATTGAGAATGAGAGGTATGAGGAATGTAGGGCTGCGCTGGGGGAGGTTAGGGATCGGATTGTGGAGGAGTTGGGGGAGAGTGAGGAGGAGAGGGAGGAGTATCGGCGGTGGTGGCCTTTTGATTGAACTACTATTTCAGAGGGATATGATGTTTGTTGGTAGGATAGAGAATCCGATCTCATATACTAAGATGTTATTAAAGAAATCCAAAACTTTTCTAGTCCTCTACATCTATCTACCAACCATACCCAGTAATCCAGCACCCCTTTTATATATAAGTAAAGAGATAACCATAAGAAACGCCACAAAGCAACATCATATAAAAACCAGAATCAATCAACAAAGGACAAAGAAGGCAAATAGATTAAGCCTTCCTCCCCAAATCCACATCCCTAACCAACTTCAACATCTCCGTCCCCTTACTCACATCCCCATCCTCCTGCAACCCAAAGAACGGCTTGACAGCCACATCGACCGTCTCCTCAAACAACCTACCCACAACCAACTCCTTCAGATCCTCGCCGGTCTGACCGAAATCCGGATAGGCATTCAACTCCAACAACCAAGCATTACCCTTCTTATCGACCAAAAAGTCCACACCGAAGAGTTCAAACGCATTCGGCAGAGTCTGGAAATGCACCATCATGCCCCTCGCCGCAGCCTCGAAGATCTCGCCACTCACGGCGCAAATCTGATCAAAGACGTTCTGTTTCCACGTATCGCTGAGACCGGGGACGTAGTCCTCTAGGTTCCAGAAGCGGCGGACGCTGTCAGGGTTAGCGCGGCCGTTTTCCTGGAAACAGGTGTTGGTGAGATGGCGGGCGAGGTCGGTGACTTCGTCTTCGTCCTCGAAGGGAGGACAGTAGGGTTTTGCGGCGAAGAGGGCGAGCATTTCCTTGAAGACGTAGATTTTGAGGGAGCCGACGGCGAGGACGTAGGTGCGGATGTGGAATTTGCGGTTATGGGAGGAGGGGATGAGGAGTGGAGGGTCGATGTAGGGTTGGGCGATGAAGTGGCGGAGTTGGGAAGTTACGACGCCGTGGTTGTCGTCGTCGTCGTCTTCGTTGTCTTCGGGCTCTGGACGCTCGGAGCCGCTTTCATCGTCGGAGTCGGGCACTTCCCATTCTTCGAAGATTTCGCGCAGCCCGTCTTCGCTGTTGAAGAGGCGGATGCCTTGGCCGCGGTCGCTCATGCCGGGCTTGAGAATCCACCATTCTTTTTCTTCATCGGGGAGGGTCTCGTTCTTGGCGAGGCTGTCGCGCAGCTCGTAGGCCTCGAGGAGGGCATCGTCGAGGAATTCGGCGTAGTCGAGCTCGAAGTCGAAGCCGGGCTTGAAGTGCTTGGCTAGGACGCTGTCCGGGTGTTTCGTTACCCAATTGATGACGGTGTTGGACAGGTAGTGTTTGCGGATGAGGGCTTTGCGGATGATATAGGCGTTGGCGAGAGAAGTGGAGGTGTGCATCATGACATGCTCGAAGTCTAGCCGTTCGTATTCGCGGTACTGGAAGATGGGTGTAGTGCGAGAGGGAAGGTCAGCGAGAGATGAGATGGCGCGACATTGACCATTTCCAAGACGACGCTGGAGCGCCCGCTCCATCAGACTCTGGACATAGGAGTCGTCGCTGTCGACGAGAGAATAGAAGGTAGGCTCAGTGTTATTATCCGGTCTACATGAGATGGAATCTATCAGAATACCAGCCATAACAGACAGACCAAGATAAAGTGGTAGCAAAAACATCAGTCAAAGGGGCGAACAGCAGAGCGCGAGATGCATAAACTAGCTTGTATATCTGACAGACGCGCAAATTCTATGTTATATGCAAATACGCCGCGACTCAACATCATTCCACTCACAGCGTAATCTCTCCTTGAATTCCAGGTGTATGCATGAAATTGGCTCGAAGCGGCGTAACACTGTGACGCATTAGCGGATTGGCCAGCAAATTGATAGGGTCTGTACAAACCTGGTCATGCCCTCCTTGACAGCCCAGCCGTCGTTCCCTGGAGCACCCTCCTCCACACTTCTGTACACATCCGAGAAGTTTGGCGCCCACTCGAAGTGTTTGTGTTGGATGCGAGATCTCTTCAATGGGCTCGTTCCATCCACGGCTGATGGCGCCTTCTCTCCCGCGGGCACAGTCTGGTGTCGCACGTCGTGCTCCTGCTTCTCAGGCGTATTGGCCGAGGCCGAGGCATCGACCGCGCGGAAACAGCTGCCCGATGACCAGCGGTTATCGAGCATGTTGGTGTACAGCACCTTGTTCTGGCTCACACCAGGCTCCAGCGGGACATTGACAGTATATAGATCCACACCGTCGGCCCAATTCTTGTGGAGGTACTCGACTAACCGAACGGCATGACGCGATGCCTCCGCGATGACAACGGGATCATGGTCTCTGGAGCTAAAGGCGTACGACAGTGCGATAGCGGGCTTACCGCAGACTGCTGCCTCCATGGCACCGCCAATGGTTCCACTGGACAGGGCGAAGAGAGCAGTTGAATTCCGGCCGTAGTTCGGACCGGACACCACGAGGTCAATCGGGCCACGGTCTTGGAAGTAGTGGTACAGGCCAATCTGAACACAGCTGGCCGGTGTGGAGTCCACAAGAATCCATTCATCTCCATCGTAGTTGTCATCGTCGCCCTCGTTCATACCATGAGGAAATTCGTGTGTGGTCCCATCGTCTTTGTGCAGAGTACCGGGACGGAAGTAGGTTGGCTTCACGGCGGCCCCGATCAAGTGGGCTTTACCGATCCATGATCGCTGCTGGTGGGGGAGAACGACAGATACAATGTGCCCGGCAGACTGCAACGATTGGACGAATGAATGGATGTACGGCGAGGACTGGTTGGACGGCGGGCCGTCGTCGTTGACAACCTATAGGCGGAGGATGGTGATCAGCATGAATTCAGAGGGGGAATTGGGGACAATGAATCTGGTCTTGCTCCAGAAGAGGTCTGCGAGAATAAGATAAGCCACTTACTAAAATATGCATTATTTGGGAGTGAGGAGTCTGGAGCGAGAGCGACAAGGGTTGAGGAGAGAAGGAAGAGAGGGTGGAGGGGCAGGCAAAGGCAGAGTTGGGCGGCAGCGATATTCCCCCGCCTTTCTCTTCCTTCTCCACCCGTTATCGATAACTACTCTGCCTTAACTATATTCATCGCTCCATCTGCAGTCCAGTACTCATCAGCATTCAAACCAGTACACAACTGTATCGTATTGGGTATCTCGAAAGGAATAGCTACAATGCATATCTCTGTTACTCTTGAATTATATGGCTTCGCCGTCTCTGCACTCCTCGGGCGTGAGCACTCTCCCTGGCTGTGCCTGAGCCAGAAGCCTCCAGAGGCTCTTCGCCTCGGCCATCTTCTGCGTCCTCTTCAAACAGAATTTTGTTTAGGGCAACTTCATCTGCACTTCCAACATCACTTTCCTCGTCCTCTTCCTTCACGGCATCCTCAGGCTCTATCGCCCTCCTTCTCTCCGCTGCCTTAGAGGATTCCGCAATCGGTACATCGGAAAGCGGCTCGTCAATTTCCTCCTCTTCTTTCTTGATGAGGGGTGTAACGCTGCGATCCTCCTGCTTAACAACAGGACCGGATGTATCATCCCGACTGCTAAGAAGCGATGCTAAAACCAGCCATGCGAGCCCTGCAGAAGCCATGCTGATGCTCCAGAACAGGAAACCGAAGACAACAAATGAAGTGAGTCTCCAGTTATACATTACCCAGCTAACCTCCCTATCAGCATCATCAAGGAAACGGGAATATAAGGGGTACCAAGAACATACCGCAAGCCCGTAAAACGTGCCCGGAACATGACCTTCGCTTTGTATACTTGCATTATCTCCGAACTGTGCAGCTCCAAGCGCAAGCTTTCCGGTATGTTGCGCGAACCACGAGCGAACTGCACTCGTTCCATCATCGGCACTTGCAGCTTCTCCGCTTCGTGGTGCCATCCCAGCACATAAAACGGCATGAACGAGATCTTACTAGCGGTGTCCACCAACGGCGAAGCATAGGTAAGAATAGCAGGGCGGCGCGAGTGGGACAGAGTCGTAATCGAAGTGTTCGTATCCTGCGGGGCAGACGTAAACGGACGGGATAGGAGGGCCAAATCTAGCATGAAATTACCCGCGGCGAGATTGGAGGGTGTTCGTGGTAATTCGAGTTCCACCTGGACATCGTACGGCAGGGATGAAACCAGGTCTGATCCCAGGCTTGCGATTCCCCAGGGAGGTCCTTCGCTAGTATTCGGTAACAGAAAGAGTCAGCCATGGGTCATAACCATTGGTCAAGCGAAGGCATCAAGAGATCAATATCTGCTCGTAGTATAGATCCTAACTCACCCAAACTGCAAGTGGACAATCCGTTCAAGGCCCGCCTGCGGGATGAACCTGTAGTAAAAGACCCCATACGCGACCGTCGATGTGACGATCATGGCTATAGCCGTACAGAAAAATAGAAAGGCTCCTAAGTAGATCTTTTGGGCTCGTTTGGATACAAGTGGTCGGAGATATTCTGTCACTGTGTGCTGCGTGTTTGCGAAAGTCGTTAGTTCCTGGTCTGCCACGATGGATGGGAGAAGGGAGAGGAATTGGTACCATCACTTCTGACACGACGCCCCTATGAGGATCTGCTCCATCGTCAGAATTCATGGTTCCTCGATCGATCTGTAAAATTAGGGAATTGGGGGGTGCGGCGACAGGAGAACGGCCGCAACAATTGTTTTGTTCCGAAGAGGTACGAGGATCGCGTCGACGTCACCGAGCAGCACGGCGCGGAGAATCTCCCCGACGCCGATCACCAATTTAAGTAAGGGACTGAACTGCTCCACAAACAATATGTTCTCTCACCATCTAGACCATCTCTCTACTGAGATCTGTTTTCTACGAATTCGTATGCACCGATACTCATGGACTCATCTTTTTTAGGATAAACTTATCGTTACAGACTACCGATGTGGTAGATGGAATGGATAAGGAAAAACACCAACATGAAGCGTAAGAGACACGAGCAAAAAGGAACAAGATATAAGCACCATGTAGCGATGGACCATGCTAACACGTCCTAATATGCATACCCCGCCCAGAAACCCAACCGAAACAATGAGAATAGAAACATAGAACGATACAGCATGCCAACGGAAAGCAAAGCAAACGTAGAAACCCTTCAGATCATACACCCCGGTAAAGACCCGTATTTTTGCGCTGCATTGTCATGAGCGGCATCGATAGAACACCATCAGAGTCGGTCATCGCGGCTGAATGCAAGGCATGGAAACATGATCAAATACTTCGTATTAATATAGTAGAAGAAGATAGAGGAGAGAGTATAGGTTGGTGATCACTCAAGCCATGGCCCGCGGGCTCTGTTGCTGGATGTGCTGCAGAAGAGCATCGAACAGACGGCCGATCTAGTGGGGAATGTCATGTCAGTGAAACGAACTAATAAACCGTTCAGACAAAAGGTCAGCTTACCTCAGGCGCAGCCTGAATGAACGGAAGACGGAAGAAGGTGTAGCTCCGGTTCTGAAGCAGCTCCTGCAGGGTAATGATGAGACCCCATGGGTGAGGGCGGTGGACAATAAGCCTCTCGAGAAGCACCCGGATGATTTGCTGACGAATGTCAGAATCGTCCTGCTCCGAGTAGTCGGTGCCGAACAGGCGGAGAATGGCGAAGCTAAAGAAGTAGGTATGGCTGTTGGGGTAGCGGAGCTGATTGGCCATGCCGCTCAGGAGATAGTACCGCGCCTCAGGCCGGAAGGCCTTTGCTAGCTTCTCGAGAAGCGCCGAGTGAGGGGAATTGTCAAAGGCCGCGCGAATGTTGCCCTTGGTCGCATTTGCAGACACGGCGCTCTGACCGATGTAAAGTACAAGCGCGTTCAAAAGGACCACGTTGACGTTTATCGGCGTATAGTAGGGGCCGGTTTCCTTGGTGGGAGGATTGTACACGGCATCGGAGATCTGCTGAATGACCGAGTCAGATGCATCGGTGCTCTGGAGTGCACTGTCGACAGCACTCTTGATGTTGGCCTGTTCCAGCGGACCTGCAGTATCACCGGCGATTCTGGGGGCTTCCCGCATTTCTTCCAGACGCTCAACCTTCAACCCCTCCCTGAACGGGTCCGGGAGTTTGTGGAAGGACGACGGATAAGCACTCAGGACCAGGTTCCGAAGCTGAGCGCAATGAGCAGGGATGACGTTACAGAACTGGAAGTGATTCTCTGCCACGAACTCAGGGAAATCGTGATGCAAGATCAGCAAGATGCGAAGAACACCCTTGTACAAGTCCTTAGCAACGTATGAGATGCTGGCCGGCTTGAGCTGCTCGCCAATGTAAGAGAGCAGCGCCTGCATGATTTCGCAGTACGGTCCCCAGCCTGCCCGCTCCGGCATGTTCAGCATACCGGACATAAAGAATCTGTGAGAGACCAACGAAAGCCACCCGTAAACGAATCCTGGGCAGTACTTGGGCTGAAGAGACAGAAACTTGTTAGCAAAGGCGAACATCATGTCCTGATGCTGATCGCTTTGCTGAAGCCCGTTCATGGAATATTCACAGAGAATGCTGGAGAATAGCCTAAAGAAGACACGCTGATTGAAGGCCTCGCCTCTCATGACATGGTGGTGGTTCAGGACAAGCACAAGCAGTGAGAGGGTAGAATTGAAGAAGGCTGCCTTGCTTGTCTTGGCAGCTCCTGTAGACTCGCCTTGGAACTTGACAAGTAAGACAACCAGCTTGCCAAGGGCATCGATGTAGAGGAAAGCCTCATCGAGACTTCCACTAGGGTTCTGCGACTCGTGATCGAACATTGCAACCGAGATGTCGATGCTAAGGCGGAAGAAGAGTGCCGAGTCTTCTTGGTTGTCCATGACCTGTCGCTGATGCAGATCCTTGAGGAACGAATAGTAGGTGCGATCAATGGCACCGGGAGCCTTGTAGATCCCAATCCACTCGCTGAAGATATACTCCATCTGGTCACGCTTGGACCTGGCCTTGTCACTGAGTAGGGGGTTGACGACTTCGGGAATGCCGGATTCACGCAGCTTGCGAATGATGTCGTTGGCCACAGTAACGTCCGAATCTTCCGCAAGCCATTGGCTCATGGCTTCAAGACTACCCGAGAAGTCAGATCTTAGAGCAGATGGTTCCTCGCTGAAGAGAACACGGTCCATGAGGTTGGAGAGGACATCCAGGGCAGCAGTGTTCTTTTGAAGAATAAGACGTGTCAAGATCATGTCAACTCGACGAATATCCAGTAGTCCGACATCAATGAGTGCAACCGTAACTGGCACGTTGAACATGTGCTCGTCGTCAACCTCAGAAAGTATGGCCCAGGTGTAGCGGGCCACAAGAGTGGACATATCGCACAGTTTCGCAAGCAAGTGTGCGAGGACTTCAATCTCTAATGTCCCGGGTGTCTGCGAATACAGAGTCGTACAGATTCTGAGGCCAGTGAGACGAGCGAGTTCTTCACCGTTGGGAGAGGCAAGGATAGTGCGGAGTGCTTGGTTGTACTCTTGGAGGACAGCACTCTCCCTGCCAAGGTCCCGAATGCGCTCTTCAGGAGCGTTCCGAGCTGCCTGCTGTAACTCGGAAACTATGCTCTCAACCTTCTCACGCGGGCTTTGTGCCTCAAGGAAGCCATTGAGCTGAGACTGTGCACCGACAAGACCAGTCTGCTGTAACCGAGCATCTTGCTGGGCTTGTGGTGTCCTATGGGGTACAGCTGGCTGTTCTGCAGGAGTAGAGAGATTGGGAATAGGCGAATATGGTTCCTGAAGAACATCTGGAAGCTGTCGACCAGAATCGGTGGAAACATTCTGAACGTGGGCCGCTGCCGGGCCACGGGCTTGACGGGCAAATTCCTCATAGATTGCCAGTTGCTCTTTGTTCAACCCTCCTGCAGCCTGTCGGTAAGGCTCGGGGATGAAAAGGCCCCAGCGATTCATTGATGGGTCAATGAAAGGCTCATTGGGCCGGGCCGCCCTGTGACGCCGACGCGCTTCCAACTGGGGTTCGATGACCTTCTCGATCTCAGGAAGAGACTTCTCCTCTGCGGCCTTCTCAACGATACCGCAAGCAGCATCGAGGTTATCGTTGACACACATGAGAATCAACCCCTCAGGCATTGGCTGATCGGAATACTCTTGCTGGATCATGCGAATGTAATTGGTCATGCTCACCTTGAGCGGTTCTTTACAGGTCACAAGAGCCAGGCTACCAGCCAGTTGCCTAACCATTATGCCAGCCGCATGACGCACTCTTTCCTCATCAGGCTCCATTGCGAAGTCCTTCGACACCAGTTGGACGGTGGAGATAGATGCGATGGTAACTGAGCGTTCCACAACGGGAGTGATAATTTCCGCGATGGCACGCTCGACCGCGCTGTGCACTATCTGCCGAAGGACATTCGGGTCCACCATGCTGCTGGCAGACGACGGGAGTACAAGGATCTTGTCCAAGCTCGGGAGAGTCGACATAATGGCAGCGGGTGACAATCGCTCGTGGCGGATTCCTTGATTGATGCTTGTGAGAGTCATGTCCTCGAACGCCTCCAGACCATCTGGAATATTGGCCGTAGACAGCGCATCTTCGATGTGAGCAGAGCGGTCACGGATGATGACAGAGGGCTCAATGGTCTTGTGATCGAGGTCGAGGTCCTTGCACAGGACTTCAATTTCGAACTTCAAGTTCAACTTGAGTTCAGCGAAATGATACAGTTCCATGAGCAATGCAAGGATGTCCATCAGCCAAGGATTGGGAGGGTTAAACACCGTGGACTTGGTGGCTTGGACGAGCACCTTGCATGTGAAAGGAATCACGATAGTCAGGCGCTGGCTATCAAATCCCTCCAAGAGAAGTCCCTTGAAGTAGACATTCTTATGTTTGATGGGCTTGTCCTTGGCTATGGTCAAAGACCCAAGCCACGCACCGAGGTTCTTGAGATGACCGCGATCGGTGGATGAGTTGATTGTAGCTTCGGAGTTCAGAAGCTTGGATACACTGACATAGGTTTCCCTTAGAACTTCCGCCCATAACAGCTTGTCATTGATACGGTCCAGCAGGTCAAGGTAGAGCTGCTGGAAATTCGGCTGCAATTTCGCACGTTCCTCCACGAGGTAAGACGCGAACCATTGATGGTGTTGGTCACGAAGAACATCCGTGAGATCACGCAGCTTCTCATCAATGTTTTGTTCAGACACATTGTTCAATACGAAGAGAATCTTGTCTTGGACATCTTCATCAGGATCACGATAGACCTCAGGTCTGAGAAGCGGATCAACATGAACGGAAACAAATTTACGAGTCGATCCATCCGCGGTGGCGTTCTCGTCAACGTTCCCATTCACGGCAGCACCCGAGATACTGTCCGCTCTTCCAGGCTCATCCCTAACTTGACTCCCTTGCTCACGCAGAACTTCCTCGGCTTTCTGGTAGATCGTAGTGCCCTGCAGGGTTGGAATTTGTAGGAGCAGGTGGCAGAAGCCAGCCCATTCAGGAAGACGGTTGATCAACTGCTCAATCGCCTCGACACCGAACTTGTACATAGGATCATGCATTTCATGGTCACGCACTGCCTCCAGAATCATGCCCAAGCCGACCTTCAAGGTAATGCCGTCCACTAGCCGGAAGTTGATGATGCCACCAAACATCACAGCTGTTTTGGTAAGTGCCTCCAGGGGATATTCATGGTAGCAATGGTATTCGTCAATAAGGCCATGCACCATACAAGCGAATAGGTCCTGCTCGGCTGGTTCACGGGAGGATTTATATCTTCTCATCAGTTCAAGGATTTCCCTGAGTGAGAGCTCCTCGTGATACATCTTGCCGAAAAGCTCTTGCATCTGCTTATCAACTGCCTCGGGCAACGAATTTCCGTTTTCCCCGTTGGCGTCGATGATGTCGTCGAAACCTTCTCCGTAGTTGATGAGTCGCGGATAAGTCTGAATGCATATCCGTTGGACAGGAGTAAGATTTTCGCGGTCACCGACATATTCTTCGAGAACTGACAGCAACGTGAACACCGTTTTGACCGCAAGACTAACCATCTGGGGAGCCGACTGTTCCTTCCGTTGGACGTGAAGCTCGTCTTCAGCCTTAATCCTCAGGAACTTGGATAGTAGGCTTCCCATATCCATTGGGCCTTTCTGTGCCGCATTACGAACCCATTGTTCCAGATCGAAGGGCCCTTTACGATGAGCGTAGCAAGCAAGATCCATAGCGAGACCATTCGTATATCCCAGGAGATAGTCGAGCCAACCAAACTCGACAGCATGTTCATAGATGGCAGCAGTAGACGTCGGGTCCTGCGTGAAAGTTGTGAAGAGTTGCTCTGCTACCCACTGCCGATCTTGATGCCAGGCCCCGTGCAGTGCCAAATGATATCCTTCCTCTTGTTTGAGTATGAAAACTATCAAAGTTCGAAGGACAAAGCTCTGCTGCACACTAGTCCAAGGCTGAGGGAGAGAGAGGGCCGAGCACAAGAAAACGGGTAGATCGTACTGAACAACCGCCTTGATCATCAGTTGACTCTCCGCGGCAGCCCAAGATGCTTGGGAAAACAATGCCAGATCGAATATGGCTCTCATAGCGTCCAAGGACCGGAGTGGTGACTTTGCAGCACGTTCGCCTTGCAAACGAACGAGCTCGGGACCATCGGCGAAGAAGTCGGAGGGGAAGGTGGCACGTAGGTTGGGGATTTGGGATACATCTGTCCTGGAAGCAATGAAAGCAGTCAGGAAGGACATCTGTGTATCACGATGCTCCCAATCACCACCCCAAAGCTTCTGAATATCCAGGGTTGGGTCATCCGTAGCTGCAGCCAACAGGACCGCATACAGTTTTGCGAATTGTCGAGTATCAAGCCTCAAGCCCTCACGGTCGAAGCTGCGGAAGACAAGAGACCAATTGATTCGCTTCTCGCCATAGTGTGCCTGAACAGCCCCGAGGAATGTCTCCAGAGAGAACTCGCGCCAATGCTGAGAGAGCACAAGGAAAAGCAGCGCACTAGCAATATGCTCTTCGCCCCAGCACTCGGACCCGGTTGAGTTTATCGTCTCAGTGACGGCGTCGGCATTCGAGGTTGCTTTCGGTCCTCTTGAGTGAAGTTGGCGGACAAGGGTATACCTGGGGTTAATGAAATTAAACATCTGAAGAGCAGACGCAACCTCAAATGGCATGTCCACGCCCAGCTTCTGATAGCGCAAGTTCGCCGCATACACCAATTTCCCTTTCACTTCATCTGTGAAATTCCTAGGCGGATACAGTATGAACCGCTCGATTGTCATGCCAATGAAAGAATTCTTGTAATCCTTGCTGACATCAGACAGCGTCGCCAGGCTTTGCAGGAACGGTGTTATGGAATTGGAAATTATCGCATCAGCTGTTGGAAAGCATTCGTCAGTGGACTTAGACCACAGTCTGATATTCGGACTAACGACTCACCTTTAGCGCGCAAGTCCGACTTATTGGCGGTTTTGAATGCCAGCGCGAGAGAAACCTTCACAAGAGGATCGAGTTTGAAGTGATCCAAAAATGTGGAGAGATCAAAATCGCGGAAGATATCTCCCTCAGATGTATCTACCGTCTCTGCGATCTTCTGGGCCTGTTCTATGTCCTGAGACACTTTTTGCATCTCCTGGACTAGGAGCGGATAATTGCCAGCATTTTCCACGGACTTGTTGACCCCGGGGAAAATCTGCGGGGCATTGCCCGTAAGCAAGCGGCGAAAGTATTTGGAAAAGACCTCCATTCCGTTCGACTCAACAAGCTGGTACCAAGTCAGCATCGTACTGGTACAACAAATACTAGAGGAGGTTGACATCTGCGACGCTGTGATCTGATGTACTTACCTTGTGAATTTGAGCAGCTTTGGTCTCCCACTTTTCTCTACCCTCTTTCTCTGTGATAGAATCTAGGAGCAGGAAAACCTGTGCGATGGATATCTTCGTCAACGACGACTGGCTTGCGTGAGCAGCAGAGCCTGAAGCTGCCGATCCCGGCTTGTCAGAGGGAAATCCCGTAGGTGAGTTCACGGTTGTACCGGACAACAACGGAGAGAAGGTGGCGCCTCTGGAAGATCCCGTCCCACCTCCGCCTCCCCCGGAGCCTCCTCCACCCGCGACAGAACCCGCTGCGGAAGCCAGATGTGACCCTGAAGACGGGGTGTGAGCTCTGAATTTAGGTGAGGAGAGAGACTGCCCAGGTTGTTGGTGCTGTTGCGAGCCAGATTGAAAGGAGGCGAACGGTGAGGGCGTGGAGGCTGGCGAGGGTACGTTCCGACCAACAGGATGGCCCCTAGCGGAGCTCAGAACGGCGGAAAAGGAGGATGTCAAAGGAGACGCGGTTGAACCACCTGGACCAGGACTGTTGGACTGAGGTGGCCCCCGAGAAGCTGAGGCGAGTGAGGAGAGGTTGTTGGTCGCAAGTGGAGTCAACCCACGCCGAACACTAGACTGGGACACGGACGGACCCCAAGGAGATTGCTGTGACCTTGCCGGCCTGGTCGAAGAGGATTTATCGGTGCCAGAAGCAATCGACGATTGGGAGGAAGGAGGAGGGGGAGGGAAGGTCATCTAGGAGACGCGATCATTTGATCTGAAGGCGAGCGACAAATTTTTATTATTTGCAACAGAATAAAAGCAAAGTCGAAGCCAAAATTGATGAGAACAATCGTGAGACGGGCAACAGAGCGACGGATTCTGGCAGCGGAAGAGCAGAGACCGATGGCAATGAAGAGGATGTTGCTTCGTGGCACAGGATGGAAGTTCCGATGGGTGTGAATGACGGGCAGAGAAAGCGAGGTTGAGTGGACGTGCGGGTCGGGAGGTGCCTGAGGAGCCCACACTAGATGGCCTTAGGCAGCGAAAGAGAGCTGCGTCCTGCTCCTCCCACTTACTGAAGAGAGTAGGTAGGGGAGGTCGATCAATCCAAAGTTTGAGGGGGGAAGTGTGGTGAAATACGGCAGAGAGATGGAAATTCTCAAACCGGCAATCACGATTTAGGGGTTCTCAAGCTGAGATTAACAACCAGTGGAAAGGACGCGCAATATAGTTTTGGGCAAAGTGCGTAGGCGAGCGACCGGACTCGACCTCCAGCTTTGTCTCTCCTGCATAATGACCACTACGTTTAGGCAAGTGCGGCTGGGGGTCCCGGGCACGTGAGCATGACGGGACCAATGCGGTGGCTTAGATAACCGCTGAGTCATCGGGTGTTCCTGGGTTGAAGGTTGCAACCGGGTTATCTACAGTTAGTGGATAGTTTTATCAAGGTAATGTTATCTACGCTCTCTCTCAAAAGTCCAAAAAATGGGGGAACCGGGATCCCCTCTTGACGGTTGTCCCCAGAGTTACTCGATAATTGATGCCCGACACCCTCAACATGGTCACCGACATTTCCGCTCGAGCAGACCTTAGTGTAGATAATGGCGAGTTATCGCAATGGAGCTTTCTCTCAACACTTTTCGAAGAACCACGTATACGATCCACAGCACTAGATATATCCTACTTTACCAAGAGCAGAATAGGTGTTAATAAAGGGTTTGAAAGGAGAATGAATGTATGAGTAAATTGCGTTCTTCGCGCGCCATCAGTGAGACCTCGGGACCAGCCACATCCATGGATGGATAATGACCGACCTCAGGGTTTCTGAAAACCCTACAAGCCAAGGAAGGGCGCAAATAAAGTGTGGGAAGGGCGTCACAGGAACAAGAATCCACACCATTCGTCAGGTTCCGTTCAGTGGGAGAGAATGATAGCCACCGGCGGATATCCCTTGATGGGTTCTCGAGGAAGATGAGGTGGTCATTGGGCTGCCTGACGCTGCCCCGTGATATTACCGCCGGTTGCCCCGAGAGACACGCCAGTGTAAACATGACAGCGTCAGCCATCTCCATTCCACCGCGTAGCTTGTGGCTAACTCCACCAGATCCAGTTCCATCTGTACTGCTTTCTCCATTCTTTCTTTCTGAATTCTGGTTCTTTATCTTGCTTCTCCAGGGGCATCCAGGTTGCCATCTTCGTTTGGTTTTCCGTCGCCGTGGGGTTCTCGGGTTGTTCAACATTTTTACAGCTCGCTCTGCGTTACCTTTCAAATTGTCCATATCCCTAGATACCGATAACCAGATGAGCAAAGGCTGGCCGAAGCTCTACACTTTCACCGGACTATAATCTGCCAAAATGCCGGGCACAGTTGCAGATGGGCCAACAGTGGCCATGTCCTGTATAGTACCTCGACATTCGATTAGCGAGTTCCATGTCCAGCTAACACTTCGACTTCTACAGTTGCCAACAACTTTTGGGGCAAGGAAGACGCGGGTGTTGGGCCAATGTTGGATAGAATGCACACGTCGAAAGTATCGTGTGATGAGTTAAAGACATTCTACAACAGTACGTCAGCCGATCCTGGGCTCAGTACGAGGCTTGTTTGTGTTCTAACATGATGACCAGTACGGGCTGCTATCGAGGATGAGTACGCGCGAAAGCTTCTAGCACTATGTCGCAAGCCACTAGGATCAACAGAGATAGGCTCCCTCCGGTCGTCCTTCGATACCGTCCGCGGTGAGACTGAGGCTATTGCCAAGGCCCACGCAGCAATTGCGGGTCAGATGAAGAGGGAGCTAGAGGAGCCATTGATTGCTTTCGCGGGTGGTTCCAAGGAGCGAAGAAAGATCATACAGAACGGTATTGAGCGTCTTCTGAAGACTAAAATCCAACAGACTCAGACTGTCAACAAGGTAGATTGCCCTGCCCATGATAAAGTGTACATGACCGTACTGAACAAAGCAGACCAGAGATCGGTATGAACAAGATTGCCTGCGGATTAAGGGTTATTTGGCTCAAGGACACATGGTCATGGGCCACGAAGAGCGTAAGAACAAAGCGAAATTGGAGAAGACGCAAATACAGCTGGCATCGAGCAGTAGCGAGTATGAAACAGCTATTAAAATTCTCGAAGAAACTACTACACGCTGGAACAAGGAGTGGAAGGCAGCTTGTGATGTACGTGCGATCGGCAACTTATCTTCAAACTTGACTTCTGAATACTGATGAGTTGTTCCAGAAATTCCAAGATCTCGAGGAAGAGCGACTTGACTTTACAAAAAGCAGTCTATGGACGTATGCGAATATTGCATCAACTGTTTGCGTCAGTGACGATGCGGTACGTTCTATCAACCCAACTTCCCGGCTTCCGCTAATGATCAATAGTCCTGCGAGAAAATCCGACTTTCCCTGGAAGACTGCGAAGTTGAAAAGGACATAATCCACTTCATCAAAGAGAAAGGAACTGGTCAGGACATTCCTGACCCTCCCAAGTTTATCAACTTTTGCCGGGGCGACATCAACGATACCAGCTCGGAAGTATCTGAAGAAGAAGGGTACTCGGTAGCCCAGTTCCAACGGACGATAAACCCAGCATATCGCACTTCATCACCGCAGCCTTCTTCGTACGAGCCCCAAATTGATCCCGATGCTGAAATTGCAGCCAAGATAAACGGCCCGTCCACTCCTTCGAGCAGGGAGGCTACAGTCACTCCGCAAAAACCAGTACAGCAACCGATGCAGCAGCCCGTACAGAAGGCTGTGCAGCAACCGATGCAGCAACCGGTGCATGCGCCAGTGCAGCAGCCTATGCAGCCGCCAATGCAGCCACCCGTGCAGCAACCTATGCCACAGCCAATGCCTCAGCAGATGCCGCAACAAATGCAACAACCGATGCAGCAACCCGCTCCCTTGGATCTACGGCGCGGCGGTCAGCTTCCACCGAACTATGACCCCAACCAGCATGGTGAAATTGCGAAGGTGCCACACAACGCTTATCCGACCGATGGTATGACCATGTTCTGCAGGACAGGCCCGCCTTCAGAGCGCAGCTCGGGATCCAATAGCGCCTACCGACCATCCAGTCGGGATTCCCAGAGCGAAGTGTCAAACCCTACATCGATGTCGAGTCAGGAGCCACCAAGTGCCAGACAATCTCCTACGAAACCCACGAATGGTGTAGCCCTTCCAGGTCTAGGGGCAGACAAACAGGTACAAAAGAAGAGGAGTGCGTTCTTCAGCAACAGTCCCTTCCGACGGAAGAGTCGCCATGATAAAGACCGCCAGTCTGGACCGTCTCAACCACCTTCTCGCGGCACTTGGGAGTCACCGTCAAAGTCCACCAGTCCCGTTAAAGCTCCTCAACCCCAACAGCCAATTTCGGTCCCCAACCCCGACCGAGTATCTGGAAGCCCCGAGCCCGTGGATCCAAGGGCAAACTTCCAGCTTAATGTTGGAAACAATGTTTTTGACGTGGACTCCCCTGACAAGGATAAGAAGGGATCCCCATCGAAAGCAGCCAAGGCTGGTGAAGAGGAACTCGATCCGATTGCCCGGGCTCTCGCAGATCTGAAAGTAGCAGGGAAGCAATCAACCACTCGTGTATCTGCTGACAGATACCACGGGATTGCAACTCCAGTGCCACCGGTAGCTGCTAACCCGGGTGCTGTGAGCACACCTCCCCCCGCTTACAACGATTCATCCTTGAAACGTCTCGACGCTCCGCAACCCGCATTCACGTCAGCGCAGATGCAGAAGACAACTCAGAGATACACTGGTCAGGCGCAGAGTATGCTTCGTGGCTCGAGCAAGCCCCCTTCATTGACAAGCCGACACGGTGGACAGTCCCAGGAGGCGACACGGGCTCGTTCACCCGGTCCAGGACGAAGTGCGAGCCCTCATGTCAGCCCTCGAGTTGACACCCGCATGGGGCAACACAGTAGAGCGGCTAGCCCTAGTCCAACCTACCATTCGAGCAGCAGCATGAGAAGCCGGTATAACCAATCGCCAACCGTCCCATCCCCATCCCAGCGTCCCGTGGATGCATCTCCAACTGCAGAATATGCCCGAAGAGGATCTTCGCGTGCCGTGTCTCCTCAGCCACAATACCGGCAGTCTCCCACCATGGCACCGCGCGGCGTGTCCCCGCAGCCTCAATACAGACAGCCTCAGAACACAATGCCCCGTGCCGTCTCACCACAGCCGCAATTCAGACAACAAACCCGGCCATCCAGCGCCGGAGGCATGGAGCTTCAGCTTTCCGGTCAACCCGACATGTATGCTGGCAGTCGTGACGGGTACGGCTCTCGACGCGGCAGCGGTAGACCCATGTCATACTACGACGAGGCCGCGAGCGTGAGGAGTCGGTCCAGGAGCAGAACAGTCGCTGTTGCCGATCCCAGCAGACAATTCAGCCGCGACGGTCGACCCATCCTTCACTTCGGTAAATACACCTTCCTCCTCTCCCACCCCATAGCAATAATCAACTAACCTTGCCTGCAGCACGAGCCATGTACAGCTACACCGCCGCCATCCCCGAAGAGCTAGGCTTCAGCAAAGGCGACGTCCTATCAGTGATCCGCCTCCAAGACGACGGCTGGTGGGAAGCCGAAATCACCACCGCACGCAGCCGAACCGGATTAGTCCCGAGCAACTACCTCCAAATCATCTAAAGACCAAAAATTCTAAACAAAAAACAAACGACAAAACACGATCAATGCCTATCTCATGAACCAACAACCAATCATTATTCCATCACCCCATCTATGACCCAACCATGTCCTACTTAATCACGTGTTCATGATCATGATACCAAATTGTGCTCATTTGTCTTTTTCTTTGCCACATCTTCTAACCTTTGGGTCTAGTAGTATCTATTCCTCCCCTTCCATGGCACATTCTTTATGCGTTTTCTCTCTCCCCAGTCTCTTGCATGTCAAAGTTGGTTTTTGCCTCTTTGGACCTCATTTGTTGATCTTGATTGTGTTTCTTGTGTGCTGAATCTCCGATACCTGTATGCTTGATTTTGTTCGAATTGTCTTTCGTTGAAGATACGGACTAGTTCTTCTTTTCTTTTCTCTTTTTAAATTAGCTGCGTTGAGATACTTGAATAATAACTTGGCGTATGGGCGCTGTATTTTTTGCGTATACGTACTACGTTCTATGACTAGACAATGTTCTATAGCTTGATCTCGTTGGGTATGCGTGTAACAGTTTCCAGATAAGAGAGTCACCATTTAATACTAAATACCTGACCAAGAAATTGTAGACATGGCTAAAAGAGCCCACAAAGAAAAACCAACTGAGCAGAGCAAGCTGGAACAGGCAACCCAACACCACAAAATGACCGCCCAATTGGAGGCGACATCAGGCGCCAGCCCGCCAGCCCGCCAGCCCACCGAGAAAAAGAGTAGCAAAAGGGTATAGACCCTGCACGATGTCTAGGAAATGCTCAGGAACCAAATACCAACTGGAACAAAATGAGATGCTCGCGCACATGTATCGTACAATAAACAAGAGAGAAAGAAATCGAGCCCTAGGGAATTAGAAAAATAAAACATGCCAGCGTGTGGTGTAGGCAAGCAGTAGCCCGGTCGGTTTTGACTTCGAAGTGGTCTATGGTGAAGGATGATGGTCGTAGGAGGACAAGAGAGCTCATTGACGTCTTCGGTTTTAATCTGCACGGCCGCATCCCTCCACCATACATCTGAAACCTCCTGGAGTTGCAAGGCAACGTATTCTACCGTCTTTGCAATACGGTTGTGTGGACGCGTGGAACCCAATTTGGGAGATCTTATCCCATATTGTTTTGGGCGTAAGACTTTTAAGACCGGGCTGGAATGGTTCACCATTTCCATTCGTGTCAGCTGCGGCTTTGGCGATGTTGCAGACGAGGTAGACGTGGTCGTTAATATGTCCGCAACTGTTGCAGACCCGCTGAATGTGGCACATTTTTATCTGTCGCAAAGGGAGTTGATGCATGCAGAAGCGTATTAGAGTGGAAAGTCCGCGAATGGCTGATTTTATTGACCCTGGATCAAAGGGCATCGATTGTTAAGAGGTTTAAAATGGACTTTCCTGCTTTCTCGATTCGGTACTGGCTGATAATTCAGAGCCATGCAAATGGATCTGGGTAGTCTTGGCTTAAGAGTCTCGCTGATTGATCTGCAAGATGATGAGTAGAGAGCTATGGCATCTTTGCCAGGCGCAGAAAGGAAATTTCCTATATGCCAAAGTGTGGTGAATTGGAGCACACGCCGAGCCATTGTGTCGACGTTTATTCCACGAAAAGCTGTGAATCAAGTTTTCAGCATCACTACAAGATGAAAATTCTGTTAAGACTTCACAGCCCAGGCAGGTAACAACGGAACTTGATGAAGCACGGTATGGAGCAGCTAGAAAGATGTGATAAGGAGATATTACAATTCAAGTGAAGACAGCATGATGGGTAGTGGCAGGGATACATAGCAGAGCATCATGCACAGCAGGCCAGCAAATAACAGAATTATAAAAACATAAGAGGTTCCGCAATATGTTCAATTTGACACTGTACAATGGAAGGCTCACCAGTCCTTGATCAGGAAGATTGTCCAGGCAAGGTGGCTTAAGAAGCATCAGGCGAGCAGCCTCGGGACACATATCATGTGAAGAGCAATATCATGCAGTTATTATAGAGAGTTCATTCATCGTCAACAAAGGAGTTGGCCAGTCGGCCAAAGATTGGGACTTCGAAATGTTCGAGTGTGTCAACTAAAGTGTGGTCAGCTTGTGTTATCGTTGCGCAATCGTGGAAACACACCATCTCGATAAGCCCGCATGCTGAGAAAACCGATCATTGCAATATCACAGATAAATAGGAGCCATGAGAAAAAGCTTGACCAGGAGAATATTAGGTGGAGTATCTGAATGACGTTAGAGCTGTCAACGGTCGACTCGGTCGATAGCGTGACTTACAAACATGACGGTGAAAAGCATGCTCGATTGCCAGGCGTGGAAGCTTAAGACATGTCAGCAAATCTGGCAAAAGGATATCTCTGGGATATGAGAAAGAAGGAATCGTACCGAACATAGTCGCTCTTGTGTTCTACCAACAGGAGGAAGACACCACCGGCAGGAGGCAGAAGCAGATATGCCAGCATAGCTTCAACATCCATGCGGATGGGGAGACTGGTGTCGAAAGCCCCAAGATTCCAACGACCGCTCTCCACATCATTGCCAAATCCCGTGTTTCCATGTCCACTGGTGTTTATATGACCCGCACCGGCGAACTGACTGGGGGAGGGGAGCCCCGGTGAAGCGAGTCCGGGGACGGGAGGAGATCCGCGAGGCGATCGAAGATTGGGGGATTTGATGCGATTCGCGTCGGCCAGCGACGGCGAAAAGGCGCGTTCCACCTCGGGGGACTCGTCCTGGTAGGGCGCAAAGTTCATCTTGAGCAGGCGATGAAGCGGAAGATGAGAGAACGAAAGCCAAGAGAGAAAAGTAAGGACAGACAAACGGGATGGATGGACGGGAGACGCGCTTATCAGCCCACGCTTGAGCTACTAGTTTCAAGTAAGTAGCTTTATCGTGATGCCGCAGTTCGTCGCCTCAGGCATCACTCACTTCCCCGCTGCTCTGCTGCTGCTACTGCTGCTGCTGCTGCTGCTGCTGCGGGTTACATTCTTCTCACTTCCACCACTCATCACGTAACTGCTTGTCATCTTGGGTATCATCATATCATCATTGTCATTCCTCTCTCGTAGTACTGTACATGGAAAATCGTTTTTGTTCATGCCTGCCTCCTCTACACCCTGCCGCGCCCCCGTGCAATTCCTGTGCCCCGCGCGATCCCACTGACCGGTCTACGCGTCGTGGAGGTCGTCGATGGCTTGGATGTTGAAGATGTGGTAGTCCTGGTAGTGCTGGTGCTTGTTCCTGAGTATGAGGTGCTTGGTGTCCTTCCCAGACCGCTACGCACCACCCGTCCACGAGTGGTCGTCCCACGCGTAGTGCGGGTGCCCGCAGCCAGCGCTCTCTTGCGCTGGTCTTCTTCAGCCTTCCGGGCAGCAGCTTCCCTTTGCTGCTGGAGTTCCCGTTCGCGTCTCTCTGCGGCCTGTTGCCGGAGGATTTCTTCGTTTTCCATGTCGGCCACATCTTGAACGGCGCCTTGCCAGTTAGGATTAAGGATTAGCCGCTGGTTGTGTTCGGTCTGGGAGAGGATTCGCGTCCAGGTTTGAAGCAAGGTGGAAGCAGAGTCTATGGTGCGCGAGACAGTCTACAGATCATCACCGGAGGTTAGCAATTGCGATTGTAGAAGGTCGATGACAGCAAGTTGGCCTTGAACTTACACCCATGTTCTCCTTAGCACAATCCAAGCTTCCTAGTAGCCCCTCAATGACCTGGTTGATCTTGCGGACGCTCTCCAATTCACTGCGCAATGCGGCCTCCCGCGCCTCCTGACGGTCAAACAAAGTTTCCCCTCCGTCATGGGTAATGGTGGGTTCTGGCGACATGCTTTCTTCCTTCACAGCTCTGTGGTGTAGCATTTTATTTCCGCGTTTGGAGGGGGAATCCCAAAGGTCATCAGAGTCATCATCCGACAGCTGAAGCCTGTCCATTTCCTCTGCGGTGCTGCGGTGCGTCATTGTTTAGGAGGAGGAGTAGATAGAATGGATGGTGGTGGTGGTGGTGGTTATGGTGTGGGGGAGGCGTGGCTGTGGAAACAACAATGATTGTTTTGTTTGATCTTGAAAGGGAACGAGGATACAAAATCGGAGTAGTTGAATAATGAAATGCACCAGCTGGCGGAGGGGAAGGGGAAATAACCACCAATGAAGAAAGGAAGAATGCCGATCGACGGCTAATTATCGTGGGGCAGTCTCAGCCAGTCGTTGGGGATGGGAGAGTATAATAGCCCGACTATGGAATTAGTCTATCTAGTCGATACCCAAGCAATTGGTTGGTTAGTTAGTTGTTAAAGCCTAACTAAACGAGGCGGAAGAAGGCGTGTAGGAAAAAAAGATGTGGCTGGGACGCGACAAGGAAGCACCACCAAAGCGGGCCAAACATTCCAGATCGCGGGCACCAGCCATCCCCATCCACTCTCTGAACCTCACTCACCTCGTCTCTTCTTCCCTCCCTTTCCCCAGTCCACTAACTACCACCTTCTCTCCCTCACATCCACAATTCACATCCACTCTTACCACTACTACTCCTACTCCTTTCTTTGTTTACGGCTACTTACCGTTCCATTGGTCTCGCTCCCTTGGATCTGCTCTTTGATAGTGACACGCCCATTGATATTGCGCGCCCTGTTGCCTTGGATTACACGGTCGGCTTTTGGCGTTTTCCTCCCTTTTTATCGCCCTTGAACCTGTCACGGCCTGATTCCCATCACCCACCACGCTTATATATCTCAATTCTTTTGGATTCGCATCTATCTGTTTAGCTGGGTATTATTGTGCACCCGAAGTTGGGGCTATTGAGCGTGTCCACAGCCACACTGGACCTGTATTAGCCCGTATTCGGCGTCATTATTCACAATGGCCACAACACCACCACCGCCCTCCACCCTACGGATCCCGCCTACTCCGCGACTTGGAGCTAAATACGATGATTATGAACCATACTCCACGCGATACTCAGCCAGGCTAGCGAGCCAACGTGCTGCCAGAGACAGAGAGTCCCGTACCACTCCCCCGCCTACCTTCCCGAGCTCGAAGACCACCGCGAACAAGTACGACATGGATGAATCCGATACACTATCTCCTCCTGGCTCAGTTCAGACCTCGCCCCGGAAGCTCAAGTCGGCCCGAGCTACCGGCTTGTTTGCGACACATTCACTTGGAGGCCCCTCCGGCACACATGATTCGGATCCCTTCGGCGCAGAACCTTCCTCCCTCCGGCATCAATCGCGATCACTTCGACCGACTATGACTGAAGGAATGCTTCCCACACCAGCCAAGACGCCTCGCAAGAAGGCTGTCGCGGATGTCGGAAATACCGCACGAGTGCTGTTCCCTCCGCCCCCTAGCGCCAGGAAGAAGACGAAGAAGCATACTGGCTTCTCGTTGGATAGTTTCTGCGAAGACAACGCCCAGGGCGGCTCTGAGATTCAAATCTACACCGACTCGCGCGATCGCATCCCGGAAGTCGACGAAAGCGAAGATAACCCGTTCTACAACAAACCCACGGTTAGCAATACAACTACTCGTGCCTCCAGACGCAAAGAGAGCCGCCGCGACAAGGAAATAGACGACTCGCTCAATCGTGAGGATGGCATGCTTTACGTTTTGTAAGTTCACTACCACAGGTTTCCCTTCCCTACATTGTCTCATGTACTAACAATATCCCGCAGCCGAGGCAAGAAAATGTTCCGCAAGTTCACGGATGATGCTGAGAGCGACCTTGATGATGACGATGATGACTTGGGCCTGCTGGCCGCCCGTCCGGACCTCATCGACTCATCTATCCACAATGTTCGTCCACTGACTCGCTCGTCAATCAAGCCTCGTGTGCTCTTCCCTACCGCGAAGTCGCAGACTCCCCAAGAATCTCGCTCGAGCGATGTCGATGAGGAGGCCGCCACTGATATTGAGGATCACCTGCTTCACGATGAAGTCGAGGAGGATGAAGATCCTGCGGTTGACGTGGAGATGCAGCAACGGCCAGTCACTCCTCCCCCGCAATCCTCCGTTGCAACTCCTGCGTCACCCGGGGCTACGGTGCGGTCACTGCGTTCGCGATCCAAGCGGGATGGCCCCGAGCATAGTGAGACACCCACGGCCTCCGAAACCAAGAAAAAGCGCGTTAGTCCGTTCGATGGTTGGCTCCGCAAAAAGACAGCTCCTGCTCTGACAGGGACCAAAGCCAAGAAGCGAGATGCCGAAGCCGCTGGCAGCCCTGGTGGCCCAGCTCCCAAGAAGACACGAGGCAACAAAGCGACTGCGTCATGAGCATGATCTTGTCCGCCTATATGCAAGACTACCAGTGGAACCTTGAAGCCATCGGAAGCAAAGTCTTCCCTCTTGATTCTGCCATCACGGATTCTACCGCAGAAAAAACAATCTCTTGACGAGCGTCCTTGTTTTCAGCGTTCTTCTATCTTCTCGTTCGATATTCACTGGCGTCCTTGACTCAATAGGTCGACTATACTAGGTTTTTTAATGTGTCCGGCTGTCCTCAGTTCAGTTTCCATGTGTTTGATATCAGCTACAAAAGCATCATTGTCTTTTGTCTTGAACATAACAATAACTCCGAGTGATCAGTCGGAAAAGGGAACAGGCGCGATACAATGGGCTAAATGGGACGGACGGATAGGTAAATGGGCTGGACTGGCACATGGGATGGAGTTTTTTTGTTCTTTTCTTTTTCTCTTTGCCTCTCGTTTCTTCTTTTCCCCAATGCTTTTTATTTCCATATTGCCGGCGTGTTTTCTACTCCCTTCAACTGCTTATGTCTCTGTGACTGACTTTGCTTGAGAACCTCGGCCTTTCTACCTACTTAGCTTAGTTAGCTAGCTTGAGAGTTTCAATTTCTCTCGTACAACCAACTTAGATACCATTCAATGAACATGAAATTGTGACGCCTTTTTTTTTGTTTTCCTATTCTGCTTCCTTTCTATACACATGACAGGCATAGATAGTGGCTCAGACCAAGTGGCATATCCCTTTACGACCCTCTACAAACATGGCAGTACTTACTAGTAGTACTAGGGTTTAACCAAATCACCTCGGAACTACAGTTCAGCGAAGACTACTAGTATTTTCATACTACTTCATAAAGCTAAGAATAGTAGTAGGTAAGCTGCTAATAATACACTTGATCTCCCAGATAACCCGCAAGAACTCATCGGGGAGAAGAAAAACGAAAAGGGGGGTACTCGTACAAATCAAGAAAGAAAGAAAGAAAGAAAGAAAAGAAGTAAGACAAGCGTGCTAAGAACATCATGCAGTCAGTTAGTCGTTCGTTGGAAGGACAGACAAATGAGGAAAGGGGAAAAAAAAAAAAAAGGAATCTCGTTCATTCATTCATTCTCTTGTTGCAGTAGTAAGTAGTAAGGGGGATATTCCAGTGGGTACCAAGATGCTGTATCTGGATTCTGTTGCTGTTCATGTTTCTGTTGCTAAAGTGGAGTGAAAGTGGTTGAAATCAAAACTATCGAGGCGACTATGTTCTTCATTGCTCATGTGAGACGGACTAGCGAGTGGGTGTATTTGCTGGTGAGTGAGACTGGAATGACTGATATTTCAATGGAACATTCGCCGTGGAAGGACGGGGGTCAACTGCGTTGCAGGTAACGAAGGGTATCTATATTTTGTTTTCATAACACTGGGGGAAAAAAAGGCTGCTTTTCTTTTAGATGATGTCTAGTTCATCGTCGTCGTCATCATCATTGTTCGTTGGCACCATGTCGGGTTTTCCTCCAAGACTGTCTCTTCCGGCTTCCTTGATGCCATGGGAAGTTATGAACCGGGTTTTCTTGACACCGCTGCCGTGGGGTCTGTCGCCGTCATGGGCGCGTTTCAGAGGGCTCAGCTTCACACTGTCTGCCTTTTTGAAGGCTGAGATGCCCAGATTGGTGGTGGAAAAGTCATCTAAGTTGTTCTTTGCCTGCTCGGGATGGGGTGATTGGACGTTGTTGTTATCTCGTGATCGGAGATATTCAGCCCCAACACCCCCGGAACGGGAAATAAGCCTTTCTGCGATGTCGCGTTCGCGTTTCTTCTCTGCGAGTCGTCGGCGGAAGCGCTCTTCTTTGCTTTCCATGCCACGGCCCATCATTCCGGCGGCGATGAATGGGTCGTCGTGATCTGCATCGATTAGGGCTGCGGCAGACTGGCCAGACGGGTGAGGGTGGAAGGAGGGTCCGCCGCCCCTGGATTTTGGAGCTGGTGCAACATAATAGGACGATTGTGATTGATAGTCGTATCTTGCGCCATTTGGCTTCAGTCCATTCTGGGGGCGAACTTTCTTGTCTCCGCCGTAGAAACCGGTTCGAGACCCTGAGCGGCCACCCGGTCCATACATGCCTGTGCCGCCATTTACTCCCATTCGACCTGCTTGTGTTCGACGGACCTGTAGGTCGACATGAAAGTCGCAGAATTCGGTCTTCCGGCCATCAACCCATGAGTGGCAGGTCTTGCCATCCTTCCTAACGGCCTTACAGAATCCAATGTCTTGCGCATAGCCGACCTCTAGGATCTTGTCATCAGATGAGGAAATGGCGAGACTGAACCTGTTGGTGTCTGTCTTGTTCTTGGGCGGTGGCATGATTGTGGGGTTCAGAATGGCAATGAGTATTCCTTCGGAGATTCTGTAGTATCGTGGAAAGGCAGTGTCGAAAAGAAAGAGATCAATTGTCCATTTCAGATCTGTCAGAGTGATGACCATGTATTGGTTGGTGTTATTAGTTCCATCGTCAAATGGATCAACCTCCTTCTTAGTAGTGTTGGCCGGTTGCTTGATTTGCCTGGGCTCAGATTTCGATGCTACTATACCGAATACAACATAGTCTGTGTCGATTTCCTCTGGCAGTTCAAAGTCAGGCGCCTTCACTGTGCGTAGGAGATCAGGGATCTTAAGAGCTTTCTTGTCTTCCAGGGTTCGAGACAAGAACGAATGGGGTAGGATGCGGTTGGACAAGTGCAAGGAAGAGAATGCCTCAAACTTTGAGGAGTCACCACTTTTCTCGCCTTGGGAATCATCAGTTGCACTGTTTTGAGAGCTGGCGGGCACCTCGGACTCAGACTTGTGGTTCCGTCGGTGAAAATATGGCAGTGACTCCTTCGCATCAGCCGCACCATCATCAGATCTCTGTACGCTAGACGTGGTCTGGCTCCGGCCCCTTTTCAGCGACGGCTTCAGATTATATGACCGGAGGACGTCTTCTCGACTGAAGCTTTCGGCTCGACGCCTCCTCGTTGGCGAAGCTGGGACGTCCTTCCTTGACTCGGCAGCTGCTTTGAAGGCCTCCACTTCCGCTTTATCGATCTGGAAGGCAGAGCTTCGATTTGCCTGGATTCTCTCCATTCGTGCTGCTCGTTCTCTCCGAGACGCATCGGCCGACCGGCTCTCAGCCATACGTTCACTGAAGCTCTTTGGACGGTTGCGCTCCCCACCCACGGTTATTGCTTGCAGAAGGCTGCCAGAACGAGAGACTAGACCATCTCGCGTTCCAGGTCTGCTTGCTGGCTGAGCAGCTCCCTTTGAGCTTGGCGGACGCTTCAGCGACACGTCCCTACTTCTGAGGCCTTTGTCAATGCCTAATAAATACCTCCGCGGGGACACAGGATCCGTGGGAGGAGCAGCACGCCTCGTCGGCGACAGCGGCACCTGGACATCATCGATATGAGCATTAATATCCGTCACATGACCATGACTTCTTATCCCTAACGGCTCATCATGTTCTTGGAAAGACCCAAGGGCTGACGCAGGTCTAGAGAAAGTCTCCCCGTCGTGCCTCTCTGGACCAGGTGCCCCCGTCTTCGTGCGGCTTTTCTGAAGTTGCTTGAGCTTAAGACGCGCCTCAATGGCCGCGAGCTTCAACTGTAGTGTTTCCTCATCCTCATCATCTTCTCCCTCGTCCACCCCGTCGCTAAGAAGCTGTGACGCCTTGGATCGTAAGTCGGGAGTAGTGACAGAGTGTTTCAGAGGCGAGCCCAGGTGTTCGCGACGTCGCTGCAGTTCTTCATACCTCTTGCGACCATTCGGAGTACTCAAGAGGGCATCCCGAGGGGATTTTGGCGGCCACGAGATCTCGGCCACTGCAACAGAAGCAGCGCGTCAGCGCACGGGAAGAAGGTCGAGCTGAACAGAAACACAAGGCACTCACTCACTGCTTGTCATCGCATCCACGGTGTCAATTCTAGAGTATTTCCGGTTGTGAAAAATAAAAAAAAAAAAAAAATGCAGTTTGAATTCCGATCCCGCTTATCGTCTTCTATCTATCGTGCTACCCTTCCTGCCATATTCACTCAACGAAGGGATGCGGGGAATGGCGTCTTTTCGAAACTGGGGCTCTGGGGTTCGGAGGACAGGAGCAGCAAAGCAACAACTACCTCAGCCACCTGACGGATTCAAGACTCTGACGAAGAAAAGAAAGGGGGAGCAGGAACCGGCAGGCCTGCATGAAATGAAACGCAAGGGAATGAAAGTGAGCTGCAACCAATCCGCCTTTAGTTTCCTTTCTCGCCCGCGGCCTGAGGCCCATGCATGCCTGCCCGCTGACTTGTGTTGCAACGGCCGATGATTGGCTAGCGCGTGTCGCGTTGAACCAGTGAAAAAGACGCGTTTCAATTACCATTATTACTTGTCTTTCCCCTTCGGACAATCCGTCAATATTTCCATTTCGCTATCTTCATAGCCAAATTTCAAACCTCAATTGCTGTTAATGAACCGCCCATAAAACTTGTACACCCCATAAACCCCCTCGTATACGGACTATCTTCCGAATATCCTATCATCACAATGCGAACCCGCTCAAGCGCTCCATCGGAGCAACCTCAATCTCCTCCATCCACCTCCGATCACCAAACAACAGCAGCAGCATCAACATCAGCACCGCCAGCAGAATCCACCCCCAAGAAAACATTCATTCTCCCCTCCACCGCCAGCGCCGACGCACGCTTCCTCACCCTCCCCAACCCGCGAAGCGCCGAACCAACCCGCTACTTCTTCGATCCCAGACTCGGCATATATGAATTCACCGTCCTCTCATCTCCTCCCTCCGCACCCCGAAGCACCCTACTCGTGCGCAACCCCGATTCCTCCTCATCCACACCCCAACCACAAGCGCACATCTCCAAGAAAGCCGAACTCCTCCTCGCCACCCCGATAGACATCCTCTTCTTCCTCATCCCCATCCTCACCGCAAACACCAAACAAAACAACCTCTTCCAACCCCTAGACGACATCATCGACTCGCTGGACGAGGATCTCCTCCCGCCTCACCTCCGCCATGTGCTATACGACGAAACCTTCCGCGAGACACTGCACGCCCGCGCCGCTGCGATAAGCGACTCCGTTGAGGCGGGCGACGAGAAGATGTTCCGGTTTAACGAGACGAAACTTCTCCAGGAACTTGTCGCGAAGGCGGATAGGATGGTTAGTGCGGGGTTACCTCCGAGTCTTGAGGAGAGGTTTGTGAGACAGGCGCTGGCGACGCCATTGATGGCGGTGAAGAGGGATGATGTGGCGGCTACGGGGGAGAATAAGGAGAATGAGGGCGAAGATAAGAACGAGGAAAAGGGGACGGGGGAGAAGACCACCACAAACAACGAAGATGCAAAGGACGATCTCCCCGAAGGCGTAAAGGTTCCTGAAGGCGTAGCCAACCTCCTACGGATATCTGTGGCGTTGTCATTCATGAAAGAATGCTATCTGTCCAAGGAGATGAGCGCGCGGATAGACGAGCTACTAGCTGCACCGGAGAGTCCGAAGGATTTCAAGCCCATGCGAGATCATTTGGACCTCGTGGCGAAGCTGAGGGCGGAGGCGCTGGCGTCGAGGTCGCTGGGTAATTTCTCTCGGAAGAGGAGCGTGGAGGATCAGGAGGCAGCGGAGTCGAGAGCGGAGAAGAAGCGCAGGATGGAGGAAGAGGAAAAGAAGAAGAAGGCGAATGAGTCGAGGGGAGTTCGGGATCTGAAGAAGGTTAATACGACGGGAATGAAGAAGATGAGTGATTTCTTTGGGAAGGCGGCTGCGAAGAAGAAGGCTTGAGAGTTGAAGGGTTTTGGTTATGTTGCGATTATATGCTTCGTCATTACTCTGAGTGATGGCGCATTCCGGAGTCTTGAGAAGACGCTGTCGGGACTGTAGAGGTCCTTATTCCAGCAGGATGCATAGAATCCTGGGGTATTCCGTTACCCTCCTCGAGCCCTGGGCGTAGTGACCTGGATTTCTGGTTGCGACGTATCCTGCGATTGGGACAGAGACTTGCAGACACTCATCAGTGCTGCTAAGCAGGAAATATTCCAAAATGATGATCCCGTCACAAAGATGATCCCATTTGTACATAGACTCTCACACGATATACACAAGTGCTTGGAAATTCCAATTGGACACAAAGGGTCGCGATTGAGTTTGCAATCTGCGAGGGAAATAAAAGCCAACGCTGAATGATTCAACTTCATGATGCCAACCATATGACGCACTACTTCAAAAAGAGAATACCACACTACCCCTACACCTCAACCTGGGCAATAGCTGCGCCCGTGACCCTGTCAATTACGTTAGTATCGTTCCACAAGTGAGAAAAGAACCTAGGGTAGGGGACATACATGAACGATCCGTTAGACGGCTTGCTAATGACCATGGCTTCAGCCAATTTCTCCTCGCTGATATCAGGGAAGTGCTTCAGGTAGTATTCCTCCTTCAAGGCCTTGGTAACAGCTTCGACCTTGGACTGGGGCAGCATGTGGACGGTGCAACCACCCCATCCGGCACCGGTCAGTCTGCTACCCAGGGTTCCAGCCCGACGAGCGATGTCGCAGATCTCATCCACCTCCGGTGCACTGCAGTCGTACTGGGTGCGGCAAGAAGCCTGGGACTCGTTCAAGAGCTGACCCAGGTACTGGATGCGTCTTTCATCGAGGGTGCTCGCCTTTGCGAGGCATGCCTTGAAGTCCAAGACTCGGCGGGCCTCGGTGAAGCAATGCAGGGCGCGTTGACGAAGGAGGAAACGCTCTGCTTGAACGGGGAAGGAAGAAAGGTACTTGGCTTCGAGTTCGGGGACAGTAATACCGAGAAGCTTGGCGATCTCCTCGCGAGTGTATCCTTCCTCTTGCGTCAGAAGCTCCAGAGTGCTCTGGATAACGGAGTCAATCTGGTACTCCAGGGGGTCGCCGAGACGGCCCTCTTTGCGCATTAATTCGTTGTGGAAATTACGGAGACTGAAGCCGAGGGAGCTGTTGTCCTTGGGGAGGGTCAAGCCGTTCCGGGCAGCCAGAACCACGGCGGCGAGCGTGCACTCAGCGACACGGAGGTTGTAGTGACGGGGAGCGGTCTCGGCCTTGTTGGAGGTGACGAAGCTCTGGGCCATAAGGAAAGTAATTTCCTCATCGGCCTTGGGAATGGGAACGTGCTGAACGGAGAAGTTAGGGAAGAATTGGGTGTACAGGAGGTATCCTCGGCGGGAGAAGATGGAGGCGGCTTGGTCCATGCTAGTAAGCAGTAGAGTTTAGCATCGAATAGTGAAATGGAGTGGTCAGTGGTAACATACCCTCCGGAGTAGACGCCAACTGCACGCTCAGACACTACTGCCAAATCAAGAAGATCCTGCTTCGAGACATCATGGTTGTTGGCCTTCATAACAGCCAAGGCACTGGCGCATACGAAAGCCGCACTGCTAGAGATACCACCACCCGGAGGTACATTACCGTCCAGGAGAACCTCCATACTAGCAGGCACAAAAGAGCCATCTGCATTCTGCTTGCGCAGGAACTTCAGGGCGCCGAGGAGTCCCGCCTTGAAGTAGTTAACCCACTCATGCTTCTTAGGGTCGATTTCAATGTCCGTGTCACGAGGCACGACAAACTCGCGGGTAGGGAACTTCTCCGGATTGACATTGGCAATCCTTACAACAGAGTCGGAGCCAGTCGCAGGGACGACCTTTACAGCAATGATCACGTCCACGCTTACTGCTGTAGGGAGGACATCATACAGATTGTAGTCGATGTGCTCACCAATGATGTTCACGCGACCGGGACTGCGGGCCACGAAATCGGGACGATGGCTGTAAACCTTGGTGAACTGGGAGACCAGGTTGTTAAACCGAGACTGGTGGTGAGGCGCAACTGAAGTGACGGAGGCATCGTCAGTTGCGTAGACCTCAGCGATGGACTCTGTCTGGGGGACGAGTTCCTGCGGGGTTGCCATGGCGGGGTAGAAATGGGAGGAAAAGGAAAAATAGCAGATCACACGAGGGGAGCGGGATATGGGAGAAGATGAGAAGAAGCAAGAAAAAAACAAGAAGAAACGAAGTGAGAAAAGGAGGAAAGCTGAAAGTAAGACAAATAGATTAATACCGGCTAAAACGTCAGCGTCCCTGAATCGCCAGGATAGGAGGGAAAAATTCGAGGTGGTGGTGCTCCGCAGAGACCCTGATCGGTTCCGGATTGAGCATAACAGGCTGGTCACGGGCGGGATAGTTCTGGAGGTGTGATTGCTTGAAGGCCGGGGAAAGAGTGGAGTTGCCCGGAAATGACACTCGCTCGCTGGAGTCGCTGGACGGCTCTCCGACTCGCTTCTCCAGTCCTTTTCAACCGATTCCCCGTGTGTTTCGGCTGATTCGGCATGGCCCTGGGGTCCCCCCCAGCTCGGTCGGGATACCCTTCTGCTATTGTGTTGACGGCGAGCCGTTGTATCTTTGTTTCCGTTGAATCCTCATCACACTTCTATCTCATTTTCACTACCTCATTGTTAATGGATTCGACAGGTGTCAGCCAATCGACACCGTGTAAAGCATCCTCTTCCCCATAATCCCGCAAGACACCCAATTTAGCCGAACCCAGGTGGCCTCGGCTTCTGGACGGCCGAGTGGATGCCAACCGTTGCAAATCGCACGGCCGTCTGTATAATGTTAGAGAGGTCAACCACCACCAGCCAATTGGTACACCCTAATCAAGAGACAATATAATTAACCTATACTGCTCTTAGTCAGGTATTGGTGTTCAGGCCCAGTTAACTATTGCTAGCTTCCTCGCCCGATCGAGTCAAGACTGACTAGTATTGGATAGAAATTGTGGGGTAACAACATCACATTCCGATCGTTATCAAGAAACTGGAGAATTTATATCTTGAAATTCAAAGACTTTTCCAGAAAAGAAAGGGTTGCTGTTCGGTATATGAGCTCATCCCGTAACCTTCAAGAGTTACTTCACAAAGGTCGGGTGGTCCCGATCTCGGAAGAGCTCATTCCAGCAGAACCTATGCGCCTACTTCTAGTAACCCGGGAAGGGACAAAAAGCCCGCGGAGAATTTCTCATGCGCAACTCATGTAAGGCGATACAACAACATATCCTCTCTGGTTCTTACCTTATACGGAAGGACTGACTACACCATTCTGACCACAACGGCCCATTATTCAGGTCACGAGCACATAAACATGTACTCCGTCTGGTAGAGTAAACTGGATGGGATACCCAAGTTCCCATTGTGGCAAAAACTCTGCATATTTGACGCAAGGCCGAACAAGTAATCTGCAGGCAGCCTATGTATGCTCAGCCGAGCTCGGTCCAGCTTCATGAATATGAGGGAAGTTCAAAGGCTAAAATACCATGTTCCTAGACCTTGAGAATTGGGGGCATTGTTCAGGTATCGCTGACCAATGTTCTGAGTGAGTCATCTTCAGAGTCAATAGACAACCCCTCCACGGAGAATTACTGCACCAGTAAATTGTAACTGGGGTAGAGTCATACAATACTTGCTTTCTTTTTCATGCCGGTTACCTGCATGTGATGGAGATGCATTAGCGAGCCGTATTCGGACCGGCACCCGCGGTAGGAGTATATGTAGAAAATCCGAAAGTCTGTGAATACCACAGATTGAAAGGATTATAGTTCAAATAGAAACTGTAGAAGCCCTAGTTACTATATGATGTACTCTTGTAGTTAATTTTCTCTGTCTCTTGGTTGCTATGAGGACTAAAAGTATGTCAGCAGTGAACCAGGCTAGTTGATTCTAAGCTCGTATAGCAGTTGGAACCTTGACAAAAGGCCGCACCATGACAATTACTGAGAAAAAAAAATACGTGGTTGTGCAAAGTCAACTTCTAACATCAACATCCCTTGCCTGTATTATTGCGATCTTGCAAGGCGTTGCTCTGGGGAAGACAGGACGAAACCTACGAGAGGCTTGCATCCCAATCAGGTGACCGCTTTCGCGTCCAAGAAGGCCGATGATCGGAGCAGTGGGGTATCCGTAGCCAATGGGATAACCCAGATTATTCGACTCCAACGGCGCTAGACCTGGACAGGCTAGAATGCAACCATAACCGTCCCCGAAGTCTGAGTCTTCGCTCCTGCCTTAAGGAACGGATCTCTTACTCACTCTTCCTGGTCCCGTTCTTTTTCCCTGTTGTGAGCACTCCCCTTTCTCTGTTCCCAGGCCTGGCAGTCATCCGCCATCAAGATGATGCCTATGAGACCTTCGAAAAGCGCCATGCGCGCTCTGCATTACCAGAGGTACATTGCCTCTGGCAGAATGAGTTTTACTACTGCTTCCGTTGCTGCGACCGCGCCCCACCGCTTTTCAGCTCAGAAGAGATTCCAGAGCACCGCAAGTGCCCCGGCTGAGTGAGTATTATCTACAACTAGCATCCAGCTGGCTACTGGGATGTCAATTACTGTTGCTAACATGCCTTTGAATTACCAGAAACACGAGACCGATCCCCAGCCCTGCCTTCAACCAGGAACCTCACCGCAATGAGGTCTCGCCACTGCAAAATCGCCAGGTCCCCGAACTGGACGACTCGTATGCAGTCCCCTCAACAACTTTTAAAACTGATTATGGGAGTAGAGCTGACCTGGTCCTTGGAGCGTAAACAGTTTTGTCGGACTCAGTGGAGGAGAGATCTTCCATGAGATGATGCTGCGTCTTGGCGTCAAGCATGTCTGTGAGTCACGCGTCTTTTTTTCTTCGGTTTCCCGACATCCTTCAAGACCATAAGGTTGACCCACCACTTTTAGTCGGTTACCCTGGAGGTGCCATTCTTCCCGTTTTCGATGCCATCTACAACTCCAAACACTTCGACTTCGTCCTCCCGAGACATGAACAGGGCGCCGGACACATGGCAGAAGGCTACGCCCGTGCCTCTGGAAAGCCCGGTGTCGTCCTCGTCACGTCCGGCCCTGGAGCCACCAACGTTATCACCCCCATGCAGGATGCCCTCTCGGACGGTACTCCCATGGTCGTCTTCTGCGGTCAGGTGCCCACCAGCCTGATCGGTACCGACTCTTTCCAGGAAGCCGATGTTATCGGTATCTCCCGTGCTTGCACCAAGTGGAACGTCATGGTCAAGTCCGTCGCTGAACTCCCCCGTCGCATCCAGGAGGCTTTCGAAATCGCCACCAGCGGCCGCCCCGGACCTGTCCTCGTCGATTTGCCCAAGGATATCACCGCCGGTATTCTCCGTAAACCCATCCCGATGAACAGCACCCTGCCCTCTCTCCCCAGCGCTGCGACCATGGCTGCCCGTGAATTGAGCATGCAGCAGCTCCAGGGTACCATCAACCGTGTTGCCCGCCTTGTCAACGTCTCCAAGAAGCCCATCCTGTATGTGGGTCAGGGTCTCCTTGCTCGCCCTGAAGGCCCCCAGATCCTGAAGGAGCTGGCCGACAAGGCTTGCATTCCGGTCACCACGACCCTCCAGGGTCTGGGTGGATTCGACGAGACGGACCCCAAGGCCCTGCACATGCTGGGCATGCACGGATCTGCCTACGCCAACATGGCCATGCAGGAGGCTGATCTCATCATTGCCATCGGTGCTCGCTTCGATGACCGTGTGACCGGAAACATCTCCAAGTTCGCCCCTCAGGCCAAGCTTGCTGCCTCGGAGAACCGTGGTGGTATCGTCCACTTCGAAATCATGCCCAAGAACATCAACAAGGTTGTCCAGGCCAACGAGGCTGTTGAGGGTGACTGTGCTGAGAACATCCGTCTCCTCCTGCCCCACGTCGAGGCTGTTGCTGAGCGTAAGGAGTGGTTCGACCAGATCAACGACTGGAAGGCTCGGTTCCCCTTCTCCCTCTATGAGAAGGAGTCTGCTGAGGGACCCATCAAGCCCCAGGCTGTCATTGAGAAACTCAGCGATCTCACTGCTCACATGAAGGACCGTACTGTCATCACTACCGGTGTCGGTCAGCACCAGATGTGGGCTGCTCAGCACTTCCGCTGGCGCCACCCCCGTACCATGATCACCTCTGGTGGTCTTGGAACTATGGGATACGGTCTCCCCGCTGCTATCGGTGCCAAGGTTGCTCGCCCTGACGCTCTTGTCGTCGATATCGACGGTGATGCCTCGTTCAACATGACCCTGACCGAGCTCACCACTGCTGCTCAGTTCAACATTGGTGTCAAGGTTCTCCTCCTGAACAACGAGGAACAGGGTATGGTGACGCAATGGCAGAACCTGTTCTACGAGGACCGCTACTCGCACACTCACCAGAAGAACCCCGACTTTGTCCCGATGGCCCAGGCCATGGGTGTTGCCGCGGACCGCTGCACCAAGCCCTCGGAGGTTGAGGAGAAGCTGAAGTGGCTGATCGAGCAGGACGGCCCTGCGCTTCTGGAAGTGTTCACTGATCGCAAGGTGCCTGTGCTCCCCATGGTGCCCGCTGGCTGTGCCCTGCACGAGTTCCTTGTTTATGACGAAGGTATGCGCAATGATTGTTCGGATTGAGTGAATGAATGCTAATATAATTCTTGCAATACAGCCAAGGAGAAGGAGCGTAAGGCTCTGATGAAGAAGCGGAAAGTTCCCGGTTTCTAAGTGAGCCGCGGATGCTAGCGATGAGTTGCCATGCCTGTTATTTGAAAGCTGCAAAAGTGCCCACCCATTCCTGATCTCTTGATATCCATGGCGTTTCTGGCAGGTTCTAAAACGCTAGCGGGTGCCGGTCTGCGCCCCGGAGACAAGCTGCAGCGGTCTACTTCGACCAGAGAACCCTGAACTAGCATGGTGCAGGACCGTGGAGAGCACTCTATAGTAGCTCCACTCGGTCCTGTACTGGGGTCCTGAGCTGAAAAGACCTTTGGCTGGGCTTGGACCTCCTTTCCCTTTTATTGCTTTTTCCATTTTCACCGTTTGCATTATGGCTTGCGCGCAAAAGTTGCCTCAAATGTTGTTGTGGGAAATCCAGCTGTATATAATCCTTATGTTGCTGTAATCTTTTGTATGACCTTGGAAATACTATCATGAGGCATTGAAAAGGGATGAGTGTTCCTGGATGACGCGATTATTAGTGCTGACTGGAGCAGCGACGTAGAGTATGCTAAGTGGCTAGTGAGCAGCTAGTTTATCTACTATCTACAAGTCATCCAGATTACTGCATCCGCCATGATGGCGCAAAGTGAGGTGATCGACTAGGCATCACGTGAGGGTCGAACAATTGGGGTCCGCGGAATGCGCGCCTTTATGTTTCGCCGCCGAACAGCCGCGGTTCACATCCGAAGGTCACTAGCGGGGGCTGGGAAGTGGGAAAGGTAGTACGGAGTATCTCACTAATTAAGCCTGGTACTGAGAGCCTGGGTCGACTGGGTTGCTGACTGACTGAGTTATTTGCTTCTGCTCTGCTGCTTCTGCTGGGGCAGAGTGCAGATGTCGGAGCTGCCTAATAGGGCTGTGACTCTCAACTCTCAACTCTCTCTCCCCTCCGTTCTCGCCTCCAGTTCTCTCTCTTTCTTTCTCTCTCCCACCATCTGGTGACTGACGCAACTTGACTAACCTCCCTCTCCACACATGATGCAGTACTTGTTTCCGTAACTCCCCGTCCACTCCTCTACTACTGTTGTATCCACCCCTCTTGTGTCTCCCACATCATGGCCTCCCTCCCAGGTTATTCGGCCTCTAGCCGACCACAGTCATCTGATAATAATACTACCTCCACTACCCAACAGAATAGCCTTTCCACGAATATAACCAGCAGCGCTTCATCGACAGAATCGTTTGAAGCTAGCGATACCGTCCTGCTCAACGGCACCTCGGATACCGCCACCGCCCATGGCTCCCCGACAAGTCCGACTCTCGCCGATACGTCCGGTGAGGAACCACGCAGATGTTGGATTTGCTATACAGATGAGACAGAGGACTCTCCCCTTAATTCACAATGGCGCTCGCCATGTCCATGCGCCTTGACCGCTCACGAAGCGTGCCTGCTCGACTGGTTGGCGGATCTCGAGAATCCCCGATCGCGGAGGCGTAACGGCCATGACGCAAAGATGCTGTGTCCGCAATGCAAGACCGAAATCATCGTTTCTCGTCCCCGAAGCTATATTGTGGATATAGTAAGACTGGTTGAGCGCCTCGCGGGTCGGATGGTCCTCCCAGGAATGGTTTTTACGTTAGGAGCAACTGTGTGGGCGGGGTGCTGTGCGCATGGAGTATACTCGATGTATTTTGTCTTCGGCACGGATGAGGCTCGCCAGATTTTGGAGGAAACGGCTGATGGAGCATGGAACTCGGGGCTTAACCTGGGGTTGCCCCTCATCCCGCTCGTGTTGATCTTCTCGCGCACCCGGTACGCAGATGGTCTCCTTCCTGCCATCCCCGTGATGTTCTTTGCCACACATCAACCGGGACAGGAGCTGGAATTGGATCTTTGGCCGCCCAGTGCGGCAGTGACGTTCGCCGCTCTTCCATACCTAAAAAGCTTTTACGGCAGCGTCTACGAGAGAATTTTTGGCAAGTTGGAGCGGAGATGGATTGCAGAAGTACAACCGCGCTCGGATGTCAATGAATTTGACGATAATGCGCCGCCCGAACATCCCGAGCCAGACCCACCTAATGATGACAATGGTGTCCTGATGGAGATAGATTTGGAGCTACGCATGGGCAATGAGGACGGGCCGCAGGGCTTGTTTGGCTTTAACGGAGGAAATGCGCAGGGTGGACAGGGGCAAAACCAGGGTGGAAACGGCCAGCCCTTGGGCTTGGGTCGACGGGATGAGCTGGTAGCCGACACAAGTAGTCTGGCAGATATCATCCTCGGAGCACTTGCGTTTCCCGCCATATCTGCGTCGATGGGCGGGCTGTTGAAGTACATTTTACCTACTTCATGGACGACGCCATCTACGTTGGGCAAAGCCCGACCAGGACTGTTGCAGACCCGCTGGGGCCGGAGTGTCGTCGGAGGATGTGCATTCGTGCTGTTGAAGGATGCACTGGTGTTATATTGTCGGTGGAAATTGGCGCAGACGCACCGACGCCGCAAGGTGTTGAACTACGATCGATCGAAGAAGCGGGCTGGGAAGGCTGATCGATAGTGAAGAGGGATGATGGAAGCATTTCTGGCGTTTAGGCTGATGGATTGAGATACACTCTTTGCTGGTTTTGACCTCTTTGCAATTGATGACGAGCGATGCAGATGCCTTGGTAAAAGTGTGAATATATCCTTTTTTTTCTCTTCGTATGAATTATTTAAATAACAGTAATTATCAGCATTATCCAGAAGTAATTCAGCGCATCGATTGTAGTATACACGAAGTAGTAAATAAGGCAGAAACGGCGCTTACTTAGCGCGCGGCAGATAACCAACCGACCAGGCAAAGCCAACCAGGCTAACCCAGTAAGTCAACCCAACTAAATCCAACCTAAACTTCCGCTCCGGCGCGCAGTGTCTGTCTTCCGAACATTCTCAGAACACCTACCCCCCCGACCCAACACCCAACCCAGAAATCACCGGAGAGAAGAACTAAGAAAGAAAGGGGGGAAAAAAATCAAAATCAAAATGCGCACCCTCTCCCCCGTCCTCGCCTCCCTGGCATCCGTCTTCCGCATCCCCATGACCCGTCCAACCCTCACCAGCACCAGCAACACCATCACCAACACTCTCCGCCAAACCCAATCCCAATTGCAAAACCAAACCAACCAATTCAGCACAACCACCACGCTCCAAAAGCGAAAGGAGTCCGGTTTCCGCGGCGACCGCAGAATCAGTACGCTACTACCCTTCTCCCAATCCCAACCCCAATTCCAACCACACCTTTAACTAACCACAAAATAATAATTACTATAGCACTAATCCGCTACTTCCTCCACCACCCGCTCACTCCCCGCCCATTGCGCTTCTCGCGCACCCGCTTCCTCCGACACTGGACGATCCACCGGGCATGGAACCTCTACCAGGGCCAGCAGCGGCGGAAGCACGAGCTGGAGCTGCAGAGACAGTGGCAGGCGATGCAAGCCGCCTGTGAGGAACTGCGTACTGGTGCGGGCGATGGCGGGAAACTGTTCCGTAAGAGTATGATTAAGACGGGTGTGTTTCGGGATTTGGTGCCCATTGAGTATGCCCGTTTGCAGACGGATGGGCCGGCCAGGGAGGGGTGGAATCATGAGTGGAAGAGGGATTAGATTAATTCCTCCGGAGGAGGAGGGGATTTTTTTCCGAAGGAGATTCGAAGGGGAAATGTGATGGAGGAGGGGGTTGGGAATAGGATAGAAAATAGAGGGGGGGGTGGTTAGTTGAGGGCTTGTTGTTATATTATTACTATTGTCATGTATGTTTTCTGTCTATCTGTTTGTATATTATGTTACTATATTATGGGTTGTTCTCGGTCACTACTGTATACTGTGTACTACTGTGTAGAGTGTTAGTATAGACTGGTGGATACAATTTCAATACAGGTATAACCGCTAGTGACAGTAAGACACAGAAGAAGGCAAACAACACTGACAACAGGCAAAGAAGACTCTGAAGAAGGCAAACACCAAATGAACGAATGTCACCAAGCGTGTCCCCCCGGAGACCAAGGGTATGTCAACATGCGAAACTTGATATTCGAACACAAAAGAAGAGGCCCTCCCAAACGCCGCAAATGCAAGATATATCGATCAACATCCGTCACCTTCACTCTCCCTTTTCTTCGAAACTCAATTCAAACCGGCTCACGCGTGTCGCGTGGCAACTGCAAGTGCAACATGCTCGAAGCGCATAGCAAATGAACCCATCATGGCTGGCATGCAAATCGCTGAAATACCATCAGAGTCGGCGACGTTATCTATCGCAAAGTCGTCATTTCCCCATTATAGCACAATGCAGCATGAGCTTTTTCGCTTGTCGAACGTCAGGAGCGCGGCACGCGTGGCCGCCTCGAATACATCGTCGACGCCCTCGCCGGTTAATGAGGAACACTCGAGATACTTGCGTGCTCCGATCTGCGTTGAGATGTCGCTTCCTTCTTTCGACGTCACGAACTTTAGCGACTTCTTTCTCATCTCCTCGACGGCCAAAGGATCTTCCCGCAGATCTTTCTTCAATCCGACAAGGATAATAGGAACACCCGGACATCGTTCGTTCGCTTCTTCAATCCACTACAAGAACCAGTCAGCGCAGTCCAACAGTAACAAATGGGTCAGACAACCTTATGTTTGACGTTCTCAAGCGAATCGGGCGTGTCCACGGAGAAACCGATAAGGATCACATGCGCCTTGGAATAAGCGAGCGGACGCAATCGTTCGTAATCTTCCTGACCAGCAGTATCCCATAGTGCCAATTGAACCGAACGGCCATCCACTCTGCAATCCGTCACGTAATTCTCGAACACCGTCGGGACCTGGTTGACACGCGACAGTCAGATGCATGCTAAGTAGTCAGCGAAGGAGGTGATAGGTACGAACATAGTGCTACAGATCAGAAACCGGTTAGCCAATGAAACTCCATCGATCAGCGCACTGGAGAAGAGGGTTGACTTACGGTTGGAAAATAGCCCAGGGTGAAGACGCTGAGCAGACTGGTCTTTCCGCAGGCACCATCCCCGATGATCACCAACTTCCTACATGCAGGTCAGCTCAATGCCCCATTCGTTCATGGCATGGATGATGCATTGGGGCTGGCTGCACCCCCGCACCCCTCTATACGAGCAATCCGGTCGAGTGACAGCGGGTGGGCTGATAACGGGAACCAGAAATCGGCAGTAGATAACATGATGGCCTCAGGTGCACACCGGGAACCCAGGAACGACAACAGGGCGGGGAACATACCTTCGCATCACATTATCAGTCTGTTGTTGAGCCATTTTTTTTCACAACCGGCTTGGGATCACGGATCCCTGAATCGATGAAGCGAGAATGCACGAATGGGTCGAGGCAATGCGAGGGCGCTGACGAGCCCTGGCGGAACCCGGAACGGAATAAGAATCAGGCAGCAGCAGACAAGGCTGGCCAGAACTGCGGTCGGGACAATGGTCAAGGATTAAGGTAAGAGGAATTCGGTGGGAAGTTGTTTTATGAAATGCGATTTGTGGGAAGGAGGGGAGAAAATTGGGAAAATAGTTGATGAAGCCCCTCCCCCTAAAAATTAAAGAATACAAGAATGAGGAGGAAGCCAGGGAAAATGGGGAGGGGGTGGATAGCTTTGCCGGGGGAATGAATGGATGGATGATAATCTGGGAGAAGTGGATTTGGGGGGCCCAGCAAAGACTTGTCTCGTTCCTTCGGGAAGGCGGTCGAGCGTTGAGGCTGACGCTGATCCGGAAGGGAAAGAAACGAGAGAAGAAAGATTGAAGGGGGGAAAAACTAAACGGATAAAAATACACACCTTCAAAATACGAATAAACTCAACCGTGGTGAAGTCGACGGGAAGTAACTTGAGTAGTAACCTTAGCTTCACTATAACAGCACTTGATATAGAGGAGATGACGAGGCAGGAAAGGAAGGAAGCTGGTAATGTTCTTGATGATGATTATGATAATGATGATAATATGAAGGAGTATTAGAAATTAGAATAGATGCACCCTTGTACCCTCACAATCCAGGCATCTCACTCCATATATATACATGAATCAGTACAGCCTCCCACCACGCTGACTGAATGGGCACAAATAGCATCAAATGGACGCCCAGCATCATCCCAGCTAAACCAACCAATCCCACTGGCAGCTAAACGACTCCCCCATAGTAATCAAAGAGAAGGAGGGATCGACCCAGTGATGGCCCAGCTGAAGAATCGTCACCGCACGGCCGCTTGTTACTAAGGTTAGAGATTTGTCTCAGACGTTGCAGGCTAGACGGTGGTTATTTCGCGATAGTCGCTGTTACTATTATGAGGGTGGAGAGAGAGAGAGAGAGAGAGCGCGTTGGTCCAGAAAAGAGAGGGGGATCACGCCGGGACCAAGGGGCCTGGCACTGCTGCTTACCATTGGACCATTGATCCATTTCATGGCAGTTACTAAGTATATTTATAGCCCCCCGGATGGCTCTGGCAGGGAGGGGATGCCGATGAATGGGCAAGTCCGGTTTCCCGTTTTTCTCTCTTTTCTTTTTTTCTATTTCTATTTTCCCCAGTCATCCTCGTGGTGGAGGGGATGGTGGGATGTTTCTTTTTTGTTTAAATAATTTTTTTTTCCCTCTTGCCCTGACCCAGTCAAACCCGTTGTTGATCAAACTTACACACACAAAAATGCACCTCTTTGGGCTCCACTGGATAATCGCTAACTACTGACTAGATACTACTGCTAAACTTTCAACAGATTTCAACAGTTTTTCTCCCACCTTCCTAAGTTTTTTGAATCAGTTCCTCGTTTCCCGTCTACCTCTCGAGCTGAGAATGCACGAGTAGTAGTAGTAGATTCGGAACTAGTTACGGCGCCCTAAATCCTGGCACCAGTAGTCCTCCGATCCCCTTTACAGTTTACGCAGTACAGCCACTTCAGGGGTTGAGCTCCATCATACTATGGCTGAGCACCGAGCAGGGCTGTCCTCGTCTCAAGTCAATGCATGACATGACATCCTACTACATTCATTCCTGGCCAGCTTATGTTTGCGCTTTCTACACCCCCTAGGACATGGATAATACGACACATTATACCCCGGCACCGTGCGTATATTCTAGGCTTGAAATAGACCACTCATAGAGCTTCCCGGTGAATGAAGTTCCAAACATGATAAATGCTTCCGAGACATCGCTATTAGCGCCGCATTAAGGTACAAAAATGATTAGAGAGTCCGAACCCCTCCGATAATATCCACAATAAGAAAGGTAAAAAAGAGAGAGAGAGAAAAAAAAAAAAAACAAGATGTGCCAGTCCGAATCAATCAGACCTTCACCTCATCAATATCATAGACCAAATGCTTCTGACCAATTCCCCAAGCTTCCAACCCTAATCGGTTATATAGTCCATAAGCAGCCCACGCCATATACTCCTTCACCCACAACCCCCACGGACTGACATCTTTTCGCTTCTCTCCGTTCTTGGCAGCCAAATTGTATATCCCCGTGATGCGCGGTTTGCGGATCGCCTCGTATTTGGCAAATGCATCTTCCAAGCTCCGCTGATCGTCTTTCAGTAACCGCGATAGCAGAAACACATCTTCCAATGCCATGGACACTCCTTGGCCCGCATGAGGCTGCATCGCATGCGCTGCATCTCCGAGCAGCACCGTTCGAGATGTATGGTACTTCCCGCCCAGCGGGAGGCGGAAGATAGGATAAAACCCAACGACGTCCGTCCGATTCACCATCTCCGTCAATGCCTCCGGCCATTTACCCTTGCCTTCTCCGATGATCTTCAGGATGGTGTCCTTGTACTCTGCAACCTCTTTTTGACGTCGCTCCTCCCACCCGTCTCGCGCATTGCCAGACTCCGAGTGAGGGATGGGAGTTTCCCGGGAGAAGAACCAGAAGAGCTTATCGCCAGACGGAGAGCACGGCATCATGGCCAAAATACCAGTGCGGGTGAAGAAAGCGTTCGCATGCGTACTCAGCTCCTCCGGAAGGCCTGTGCAGTCAATGACGGACTGCGTTCCCGCGATACCGGAGTATTCGGGCACAATGGACGGGTCGACATGCAGTCGACGGACACTAGAGTGAAGTCCATCGCATCCGAGCAGGATATCAGCTGTATCAGTTGAACCGTCGGAAAAGGTCACGGTGACATCTGTGGGCGACTCGGTGACGGAGACAATGCGCTTGTTGTAGTGCACAGGTATTTGGTCTTTTGCAACGGCATCAAGGAAAACACTCTGAAGGTCTTTGCGACGAATACGCAAATATCCGAAGCCAGTTTTCTGACTTGCCCAGCGACATACGTCGACCTTGGCAATGTCACCGTTTGGCAGAGAGTGCATCTCCATGTCGGCGACGGAAAATCCGCGGGCGACAACTTCATCATGCAGCCCTAGTCGATGGACCAAGCGCATTCCATTTGGGAATAGACCTATAGCACCGCCTATGGTGGTTGGCTCCGAGCGTAACTCGTATACGGTAATGGCGATATTGTTGTTACGGTGCAGTTGGAGGGCGGCAGCCAGGCCGGCGGGACCTGCACCGATGATGATGGCCTGAATAGGCATGTTAGCTAGATCATATAGCTGACGAGAGTAGCCTCACCTTCTGTACAGCAGGCATATTTGTAAAATGCTTGGAGAAGTGCTTGGATCGAAAGTGGATTGCTGATGAGGCCGGTCAGCCATCGCTCGTCTTATACTTCAATCTCCAAATCAGTACCTGATAGTATCGGGTTTAGCCCCCGCGGAGACCGGGGGAGGCCATGGAGAGAGCTGCCCAAATAGGTTTAGACTGATACCCGAGACCAAAAAGTGACGATTGTTCCTGTGGCTCATCCGCCATCCATCATGTATGTACCTGACCCAAAGCAGTAGCGATCTCTTTCTTGTTTTGAACATCGACATGATCGAGATAGAATAAGTGGGTGTGATTCGTGGGTGACAAATGAGTTGTTATTGTGTATGCGCGGCCTACTGAGTCTGTCAGCTTATGAGAGAATAGTACAAAGTAGCAGTGATTGGCGAAGAGCAGCCAACTGACATGTGATGGTGTTCTTGCTGGCCCTAACCCCGCCCATTAGGCCACTTTCCCTGCGACACCTTGTAGGACAAATTCATGGGGATGGTATCCATTGGCTAGTGTTTTTTTTGTGGGTATCATCCACTGATGGCTAGAAGCATCTCAGTTGGGCAAATGATGAAGTAAGAATACACAGGCGTTTGTAGGTATATTCTGTCGGGTGGAGACATGACTCGAACATTTCATGATAGGCTTAGCAGCACATGGGTCCCTCGTATTGACGCTTATCAGATTCGTGGTCTCTCCCAGCGATAAGTCTAATGCGGCTTCAGGGCATATTCCTTCTATTACTGCATAATTCAATTCTGGAAACCTCCTTCTGTTTACTTGTGAGATTGCTTGTAATAAACAGTACCAGCCTATTACATGAACTGCTTATAACCTTGGCGGGGGTTTGAATGCCACGGGCTCCCATGTTGATTCCTACTCCCTTGGTGCGGTCCAAGGAAACGTACAATGCCAGCCAAGTCTCTATTTTCTGTGGGCAACACCTCATCGGTAGAGCAGGTGTCTATAGTCACCCAGCAGATTACGTGACGTCCTCAATCGCTTCAGAGTCGCTGTCTGAGCCTGCGCCCCGTCCTGGATTAAACACATGATCCAGCAGAGCCTCCGGCTATCATTCTGAAGTACCTTGATCACGACATGGCACGGGCGTCTAGGAAGCAAAGGCTCACCAGGCAAGAAATCAAGTAAGTGGCCAAGAATGTGCTTGTAGCTTTGCAAGTGTTGCATGGAGACGGCCTTTTTTTTCGAGCCCCTGAAGTTCATCCAGAGATTCCATGGGGCACTGCTGCAGACATCTGGAGTTTTGAAGTGACGATTAGTTGACTTCAATTTCTACATCTTTGAGCCGGATGTACTAGAAAGCCACAAGTTGTACGATGTCAAGATCCTCGTGCTGCATCACCTGTGGTTTGGACGCTTCCCTGTCTTTTACAAAATTATTTGCGATCAGGAGACACAAGAGAGTATTGTGCGCATCATGTCTGTAATCCCGCCTGAAAACCTGAAGCCGTCACGGTTCCTGCGTGAAAGGGAGATCTGTGATGCAGACAAGGCATTTGTTCTTAGGGTTATGAAGCTTGACCCGAGGGATCGGTTTACCGCGAAGGACATTTTGCAAGATGAACAGTTTACCGAAAAGTCGGAGAAGACGGTGGGATGGTATCCCAGACAGGAGTGGAAGGGAATGCATCAGAAGGGCAGATAACAGTAGATCCAGCGAGATGTCTGTTTCCAATAGTGAGTAGGTCTGTGTGGAAGATAACAATTATTTGGAGCATTATCAGCAACGAAATGGATCTGCAAGATATGCCCCATGTGCTATTCTTTAGAAAGGAAGTACTGCACTGGCTACGTATCATATCTATCAGTAGCTGACACGATCCCCAGACTAGTAGTGTCTAGTGACCGAGCTAGTGCCGATATGCCTGCCTCTCGGCCGTCAACTTCTCCCTTCTCACTTATTTTCCGCAGCAATTATCTTGTCAGCCATCGCTGGCAGAGTGTCTGCCATGACGTCCATCTCTCCAAATAATTCCACAATTGGCTCCTTTTCCCAGATGGTGCAGTACGCTCCTTTATACCTATATGTCATGTGTGAGCTTAGTCCTGTATCCACCGCGATAACGCATCTTTAGTGCATCTGTACTCACCCCGCACGGCGAGCCGCCGAAACGTCCCACATATGTCCAGCAGCAAACCAGGGTTGACCGTGCTGGGACAGCTGCTCGAGGAGCGGTTGGTACACACGCAAGTCTGGCTTGCCTATTCCCTGAGAGTCACAGGATTTCAGATTCTCTGCGGGCCATTCAAGTCCAGCGTTGGCGAAATAACCCCCCACTCTCGCGGCGTCCCCCGCTGTGAGCGCCCAGACAGTGAACCCAGCATCACGCAACTTAGTGACGCACTCGGCCGCTCCTGGACGGAGTCCAAGTTTGGCATACCTACTCATGATGAACTCAAGATCGCTCTTTGGGGCAAAGCTTCGCGGGTCTTGGATGCCCGCCATCTTGAGCATTCGCCAGAAGAGCAATTCCAGACAAGTAGCGAATGTCTTATATTGGCCTGACAAGCTCAGATATGTGTACTCGCGCTCTGCGACCTCGATCCAGGTGTATCCTAACAAGGAAGGTTTGATCCCCTCCGCACGGAGACGGTCGCCCAGTCGCGTGTCGATCGCATCGAAAAGGACGTCGTAGGAGACCAGTGTGCCGACAATGTCGAACACCACATTCTTACTGCCGGTCATGGTGCTGGTGCTGGTGCTGGTGCTGATATATCGTAGGGATCAAATGAGAAGGACTGGGAGAGTGACTGAGAATTTAGCTTTCGTTCGACTTGCCTAAGCCTTTGGTCTACCTTCTTATACACCTGACTCCAAACTAGGAGACAGGGTTCATACAGAACAGATGATCATCAACCCCACTTTTGTTTCTAGTAAACTCCAGCTTTTCCTCATACAGAAATGGGGAAAGACTCGGACTATTCCGTACTATTATCTCCAACTGGCTGTTAACACCGCGAGTCGCTATCAAAGCTCCAACCTAGCTTATCTCGGACGCAATGTCTCCATTTCGCTGCCGCTTTTCAGATACGACGGCCATAATGGCCAATGACACTTATCATACCTTTTGTGATACTCATCGAAATTAACATATAAAATGCCGCTATAGGCCCTCTCTCCGATGCTCATGTAGTCAGTGGAGTAAGCTACCGTTACGATGACGAAGAAAGTGGATGTCAAAGACACCGTTGTCGACACCGACCTTGAAAAGACAGATGTTGCCAAGGGAGACAGTGAGCTCTTAGGAGCGAACGAGGATGTTGGTTACCACCGGTCGCTCGGTAGTCGTCAGATTATGATGATGACCTTTGGCGCTGGTGTGGGAACTGGCTTGTACGACGAACCCTATATGCTGCTGGCTCACTTTAATTGACATTATCATCTAGATGGGTCGGTACAGGTACTGCACTGAAGTATGGTGAGGCTTCCCTGAGCGAAGCGGCAAAGACTCTTGCGACTAATTGCAGCATGTAGCTGGCCCTGGTGGCATCGCCGTTGCGTACACCATCACTGCGTAAGTCTGTCAAGCTGCGCTACAGCTGCGGATTTGCTGACATGCTAACCTATCATTATTAGATTCATAGTGTACTTGCAGTACACCTCTATCGGTGAAATGACGACCTTTAAGCCGGTCCATGGAGGCTTTATCAGACAATGCATTGAATACGTGGAGCCTGCATTTGGATTCGCAGTCGGCGTCAACTTCTGGTTCTCGGTAGGTAGATCGGCCAAATCAAGACGATGTATGGGCGACTGATCGTTACTGGCAGTGGGTAATTTGTATTCCTGCCGAAATAACTGCAGCTGTTTCTGTGCTTGAATTCTGGCCAGCAACAGAGGTTGTCCCACTTGCAGCGTATATCACTATCTTCCTGGTAGTCATTGCCGCAGCCAATTGTTTCGGTGTCCGGATATACGGTCATGTTGAGTATATCATGTCTTTCGTCAAGATTCTAGCCATATTTGTCATGATTTTCTTCATGTTCATCATGACTTCGGGCGGTATCCCGGCCACACATGGCCCAATCGAATTTCGCTACTGGCGCAATCCCGGCGCATTCAACAATGGCATCAAAGGGATCTCTAAGGCGTTTGTCCAAGCGCTGTTCAGTTTCGGTGGCGGAGAGCATATCGCAGTCATTGCTGGAGAAGCCAAGGACCCCCGCCGGACCATCAAGAGAACTGTGTACCCCGTGTTTTGGCGCATGTTCTCGTTCTTCGTGGTCAATATTTGGCTCGTGGGAATGTGTGTTCCTTACGACGATGAAAACCTCATCAATGGAAGTGGCACATTAGGGAGCCCGTTCGTCATTGCCATTGAGCGTGCAGGCGTGATGTGGCTAGCACACATCATAAACGGCTTCATATTCTTGACAGTGATTAGCTGTGGCATCACCAGTGCCTACGTCGCCAGCCGCAGTCTTGCAGCCTTGTCTGATATGGCCATTGTGCATCCTTTCTTCGGCCGCAAAGACACTGTCGGAAGGCCCTACGTCTCTCTAGCCCTCAGCCTCACTATAGGAGGGGCTTTATGCTACCTCAATTGTAGCGACACCGGAGCTACCGTTTACGGCTGGTTCTCATCTCTGGTTAGTATATCACTTATTTGTGATCGTCGATATCCTATACTGACATCCCACAGGTATCTGTATCTGCCTTATTCCAATGGTCTGGAATCTTCATCTCCCACATCCGATTCCGACAAGGTCTTGCTGCGCAGGGAATTGACAAGAAGACACTGCCTTTCCGAGACCGAATAGCTCCCTATGCCCAGTATCTTGGCCTCGTTGTGGTCCTCTTCATCGCAGGATGCGAATTTTATCTAGCGTGCTTCCCTTTCGGCGAGAAGGGGTCTGCAAAGAGTTGGTTTTCATCCTACATTGCGGCGCCTCTATTCTTCCTAGATTACTTCGGCTACAAGGTGAGTTATGATCATCGAAAAGCCTTAGTAAAATACGTTGACCGTTCATTTAGATCTACTATCGCTCCAAGCTGGTACGGCCGTCAGAAATGGACTTCTCGGCGGCGGCTGCTTTTGATGAAGAAGATCGGGCAAGGGCGGCTGTTGGTTATGAGGCAGATACCGGAATAAGGAGCAAGATTGGGCAGTACATAAAGAATCTTATTTTTGGCTAGGCACAAGTTGCAGTATCAGCAAGCTCCGGTTGGATATTGCGTCGAGGCTTGAAAACCTGGTCAATGGTCCAAGCAAACTCTGGACAGTGCACATCAACTTATTGAACTGGGCATATTTGCTGATTATATACACTCATAACTCGGTAGTAAATATAGGGATACCAAAAGCATCATCTATCCCAGTGGGCCTGATGCTATTTATATTCAACGGGGCGGCGGGGGGACTGAGGCGTATTAGGACAAAGAAAACCCCGAAATCACCCATCATGAGTTGTAAACACATCCTAAGTAGAGATCAACTTTTTACTTAAACCGCTTTCATCTCCTCACTGACTGTATTACTATCTTCTGCTATCACACTTTCACGACCCTACTAGAAATCCATGTCGTGGTTTGGACCTCTCACTAGCGTACGATAGTCGCATTCGGTTGCAGTTCAGCTTGCGGCGCAGCTCTCTTGCATAATTAGGCAATTCTAGTGTCAAGAGCCGAAGATGAGCGCGCCCGGCTTATACAAAGGAAAATTCTCTGCATACCCCTCTTCAAATTCGTGCGTCTGACTCTCAGCAAGTCACCTAACAGCCAGTTGGGAATTGCTCTCTGAATCGAATTGAAAGCTGAACCATTCAATCCATGCTCCCGACGTTGAACACTAAACCCCTCTAATAGGGACATGCGTCTTCGTCCGGTGACTGCTAATCAAACTAACAAGATCGCCGTGGGTCTCTGATCGTCTTAGAAGCGTCTCATCTCTTGTTGTCTCTCTCAATTGTTATCTGCCCGACTCGCAATATGCGACCACGGACCGAATGGACGGAGGCCGTTTCTCGACAAACCGACGCATGCTTCAGACACTCAAGATGTGCCTGTGGGCTATCATTCGAATCAACTGCCCTCTGACGAACCTCTAGATTATTGCTTGCTCGATAGAATAATCTGCCAGAGGTTTGACAGTGCTCCTCGGTTTGGTATAGCAGGTCTAATGCTTTCTTCTCAACAGGGTCTCTAGCTTTCAGGCATCGGCTGTGAGTCCACTATTGACGACGAGCCTGCGATGCATAACATATAGGATCGGAGGAGATACGCCCGCTATAACAGATGCTTCGTTGGTACCTGCTCATTGTGGCTGGACCCTTCATATAGTGCTGATCTACATCTGCTCGAAAAGCTCAGCAACAAGCTCTGGCCGTCACCCATCTCAAGATCAAATACGGCTTTTGGCAGCCGTTAGCAGTGAAATGCTTAATACTAGGACCATCCTTTGACCATGAATTTTGGGTTGGGCGTTTTCTCCGGACGCCGTCGATTAATTTGGGGCGCGCGAGGATGCGCCATTAACCGTTCTGCGAATCAAAGCATCGAGCGAACTGGGCCCGGAGTGCGCATTTACTATCCGTACCCAATGATGGTCTCGGCGGATGGTCTCTACGGATCTATGGGGACCATCTATCTCTGACCTCGCTTCCTTCGGCATCTACTGTAACCGTCACCGCTAATTTCGAAGCGCGGTTCATTAAAACCGACGGACACGAAACATCAAAATTGAGACTTTGCCTGACGCTTCAGGAAGGGAGTGGCCGGTCAATGAAGTCATTAGTCTCCCAGGATTTCCTGTATCGGCTCTTGGAAGAATCCTGCAATTGGGGTTCGATCAATGATGTTCCCGCAAATTCTAGCCTCCACCCTTCAACCATGGTGAGCCGGCCCGTCAAGACGTCAATCGCAAATTCCATCTGGGCCGGCCGCCGGAACATGCCAACTTCTGGGTAAGATACACCGGAGCGGAATTGATCTGGAAACGACAATCGCAGATGCAATTGTGGAGCAGCCTTCAATTCCACGGGGCGCACACTTGGGCCAGGCTGATCGGCATTCCCTAGTGCTTCTATCATCCCGCTAACCAAATAGTCGAGACAACTGCGGAGCACCTCATGGCCATCCAGGCGCCACATGGTGCAGTGCAGTAGATGAAAGGGGTGTTTGCGCCTTTGTATGTCCGTGTCATACGATAAGCTGGTTTTAGGTTAAACCTGGCCACCATCAACGAGCGCACAATTTTGGAGGGTGGGCACCAAACGAAAAGAGCGTATGAACTACTACTAGACTGGTTGGTACAAGTGCCAGCGGCCCGCCAGTCGTCGTGGCGCGGGACAGCGGCCATTTCCGAGCAAGAGCCCACTCTCAGTGTGCTTGCTAGTCAGTTAGTAGTTACAATTAACTGAACCTTCCTCCGGTCCGTTCAGCCGATTACACTTACAGTACGGCAGTCTTCCTCTTAGTTTCCTCCTTCTTCACGGAGGTTCCTGATGCGGCCCACGGGCTAATTAATCATGCATGTTGCAGGCACGGGTCGCCCAACTATCATTGAACGAAACACCAATTTAGCGCAGACCTAGACACGCAGGTTGATGGATTCCCACGAGGGGTGAAAACGTGCTTAGTCGCATCCAGTCTGTGGCATTTGCTTGGGCTAAGGTCCTTTGCACTTGGTTTACTGACTGACTGCCTACCCACCACAAGAGTTTGAAATAGCCCGCCACGGCCAATTTCCCCCGGGCAGTCATATCCTAAGCGACAACAACCTCATTTTCGAACACGGCCTTGGGGATCGGCAGGTCTTCTCAGATTCCAACTACTAGAGAACTAGGCGGTCTTTACCATATTTTAAAATGGCTGCTTGTAACGGCACGGAGTCGTGGGTTCGGGGCGGGGAAAAGTTTAGAGGACATCGGCTGCTTCCTGACATTCTCGATTACTACGCCCATGACGAACCCAATCGTGTATTCGCTGCTATTCCCAAGACGAAGAGCGTCATGGATGGTTACAAAGACATAAGCGTGAAAAAGATGGCGACGGCAGTAGATCATATGGCTTGGTGGCTTGACCGCGCTTTTGACGGAGTGCCCAAAAAGACAACACTGGCCTACATTGGCCCTCCTGACCTCCGCTACCCCATTTTGCTGCTGGCGCTCATGAAGTGCGGGTGGAATGTATGTGTCTATTCTTTCTAGAAATAGTAATTGATACTGACTCATGAGACAGGCAATGTTCGTCTCTCCTCAAAACACTCCCATCCAGAATTTGGGCCTTTTACAGGAAGCAAACGTCTATGGACTTCTCTATGCGGACGTCATGTGCTCGGCAGCAGAAAGTCTTCAGCAATTCGACCCCTTCATGCAATCTTTGCCGGTGCCAACACTGGCCGAGCTCTTCAAGTCCAAGTCCCCTCCATTTCATTGGAATGCCTCTTTTGAAGAATTCCAGAACAAGCGTTGTCTGATTCTGCACACTTCCGGCACGACAGGCCAGCCAAAACCGGTCCAATACACCCACGGCACTCTCGCCTGCGCTGACAATGATGCATCTATGTCTGTCCCAGAGGGACGTCGTGCGCAGAATGCAGATCAATTCAATTTCTCTCCACCAGGACGCTATTACTCCCCTTTTCCGCCTCACCACGTAAGTAACTCTATGCGTTCTTCGTGTTCTTGAGCTCATGGATGAACAGCTCGCTGGCCTCCATGCCTTCACCCTTTTGCCTCTCATCTCACGTACGGCTGCTTTTGTCATGGGTCCTCTTACTGTCCCACCAAGCGGGGCCCTGCTGAGCTCGATCATGAAACAACAGCCGCAGATACGAGCCATCTATGTTCCCCCATTTCTGGTGGAGCAGTGGGTGCTTGAGCCAGATGCTTATGACCAGGCACGACGGCTTGATTTCATCCTTTGTGGTGGAGCGGCGTTGGCACCTAGTGTCGGGAATAAGCTCAGTGAGGTAACAGATATACGCCAGATGTATGGCTCTATTGAGACATGCCACATCCAGGCGCTCAATCCCCAGCCAGGAGAGTGGCAATATATCGAGTTCAACAATCTGCCGGAAATTGAGATGGAGGCTGTGGGTGATGATGTCTATGAGCTGGTTCTGCACCCAACCGAGAGCTCACGGCCATATCTATCCCTTGCTCATAATTATCCCAAGGTACACACGTGGCGCACTAAAGATCTATTCAAGCCTCATCCCACCAAAGCTGGTTTGTGGCACTTCCATTCGCGCACCGAAGATATTATCGTGCTGGAGAATAAGCTCAAAGTGTGGCCTATTCCCATGGAGACTATCCTGAGAGGAGATCCTCATGTTACAGGGGCTTTGATTGTGGGAAATGGTCGTCCCGAACCAGTGCTTCTCATTGAAGCCAGGCAAAGCTCCTATCAAGAAATGAGTAGAGATGAGCTACTGGACGCCATTTGGCCATCTGTCGTCGAAGCCAATTCTCTAGCCTCCGAGCACGCACAAATCCAGCGATCCCGGATTGTTTTGTGCCCACCGCAGCTCGGGTTTTTCCGGACACCTAAAGGGACGGTCATGAGGAAGCCAACCGAGTCCCTGTATGCCGACCTGATCTCTGCGACATTCACTGAAGAGGATGACAGTAGCAGCGGTGATGAGTATGACTTTTCCGGCGACCGAACAGAACTCGGTATGCGCGAGGCAGAGCTCCTGACTGCGACCTGACAAACAATTTCATTCAACGTTTGCGGGCAGCAATGGCGCTATGATATTTCCACGGTTTCCAGACGTTTCGCATCGACTAATAGGCCATATAACGCACAGATGATTAACATGGATGACGTCTGGCCTGCCAATCTCCGGAACACTTTTGAGACTAAAGGTCCACCAATAGCTTCTGGACCGAGACAGGAGCACCAGTGTTCAGGGGACAGGAAAGACGCTGGCTATGACCCCACAGGCCGTCAAATGCCGTGCCGTGTCTCGGTTCGGTGACAGTCGTGAGCGCCCTCGTATGGTCGGAGATCTATTTTGGGTTAGTCGATGTTGATGTGGCGTGTATGACATGCTCTGGAGCTTCTCAGTCTTCCATTTGACTTCTAACCGTATGCAGAGCTGTGCTCCTACGAGTGCTATTGCGGGTATTTTGCGGGAGTAGCCAGCAGGCATTGCGGAGGAACAGTGCGGATCAGCATTTGACTACGAGACAGGTCGTCCAGGAGGATCACAGGATCCAACATCATCGTTTATAGATACATCAGCTTTCTGACTTTGGGTTATATTTCGATCGCTACTCTGTAGCCGAACGACCAATTCGAACAGACGTTTGCAATAGACTCAGATAGTTTTGCCTAGTAAATGTTTCACTTAAAGTGATTCGTATGTCTCAAAGCATTTATAGATAGTCGTAGTTACGAATGTTTGAGTTCGGCATTCTAAACCTACAGTGAGTGGCTATAGCACCTATCACACTTTTGAAATTCACACGGTCATTTCCCCTCACATCCAGACTACCTAGTAAGGCACGACGTCCCTTACAATCTCAAGAATAAACACTGCCCTTCATAAAAATCTAACGACACACAAGAGAACCCTTGCAATCAGCAATAATAACGCCCACAATTGTGTGATTTCCATCTTATGCCAAGCTAACCAACAGTACTAGAGACACCGGCGGTCAGTGGGGAGATTACTCCGCACTGAGACATCCATGCCAACTATGCTAAAACCAAACGAACACCTGTTTAACCTGCGTAGTCACCTGCCCATATGGGCATGTCACTTTCAACAACTACAAGCATGTTCAATCGATCAACATATTTTACCCCAATCCAGGGATACCTGTGTAATCCACTTCGGATGGGCTGACAGCATCAGATCATGTCAGGATGGAATGCGCGCGCGCCGATCATGAGATTAAAAACCCCCTCTTTTTTGGGGGGTTGGCTTTTTGGTGACCCCGCAGGAGAGAGTTGGGAAGAAGGAAGATGAGGGAACGCTATAATAGCCCAAACCCCGGTCATATTAAAAGGTTAACTTCCGACGGTAGTCCGAGGTAGGTATCGTTAGTAGTACGTAGTGGGAGGTTGGAGCATACTACGAATCGACCTCTCGGATTTAAAGCTCAGTTTTAAATATAATACATGTTTGTTTTTGGCTGTTTGACTGGTTGGGTGGCTGGCAAAAGGGGCGCTTAAAGCTAGGCAGGTGATCTTGAAGTTGGGCGCTTGATTGCATAGATCTCTCTGGTGGGCAGATTGACAAGTGTGAACTTTATTTATAAAGGGGGATTGAAAGTCCAGGTTATTTGGTTGGTGGTAATCTTCCACAAAATGATGCGATATGTAGAATATATGTAGAATAGACACAGTTGACCCTATATGTAGGCAGAATTAGATAGATTCAGCCTGAGAACTGAGGCGAGCAACCTCGCTTGCGGCGGCTAATCCAGTTGCGGCCAGCGGCACGGCAACCATCCAGAGCCCAACGCCCGGCGTCAAGGTCCACCATCCAAACCCCATCATCTTCGCTGTGTCTGCGCCTGTGTCGCCGAATCCCCTCCCTCCATCTCCGGTTTACTGCATTCACTCGCTGTCATCCGTCTCGCCTTTTCACTTCCTCTTTCTCCTCCCCGCTTGTTCCATATCTCCCCCCGATTGTTGGGGGATTGAACGCTATCCTCCCCCCCCCTCTCTCTCCCCTCTTGTCGTGCGGTTCCCGGGTCCTTTCCACCCCTCTCCGCCCTCGTTCCCCGTTTGTCGACCCTTGGGATTCACCCCAATTCACCTGGGCGCCTGCTTTCCACCCGCGGCCTCTATTTTCGCCTGCCTCGTGTGATTCACCAGACATCCTGGATTTGGGCCTCCCCTTGTCCCTTCCTCCGTCCCCAATACTTTCCCTCAGCCTGCGTCCCGACCGCTGTCCGGTGAGCTTTGAGTTCTACACCCTCGCTACTATCTCTTACCTGGCTATCTCCGCCGTACCCTCCTGCTGACTTTTTCCCGCCGGAACGCTTCCCTAGCATGGTGCTTAGGTCGGAACATCCTAGGAGACTGAGAAGCCCGCCCTCTTCGTCCTCCCTACCCATCGCTATCATAGCCTCCTAAGTCCTCACTTCTCCATGGCTCCGCCGCAAACGCCCCGGCCGAATCCCGGTTCCACAATGTCCGATCCTGCGTCGACATCCATCCCTGCACACGCCACGAACGGCGAGGCCCATGCGCCCAACGACCACCACCACGACCAACTTCCCTTATCAGACTCCAAACCCGTGTCGGTTAACCGCAAGAAGCAAAAACGCAGACAAAAACAGGCCGCCCGCTTGGCTGCGGAGCGTCAGTTCGGAAACGGCCACATCTCCGCGGACATGTCTGAGCAGAACGGTCTGAGCCCTACCGCGCCAGCGTCTCATGTATCCGACGAGCACGACCTCGACGAACGCGCCAACGGCGAAACGTACTATGAGGAAATTCACGACGCGACACATGATCTGGACGACCACCTGCCGAGTCTGTCAAACGGGCAACCGGGACAACAAAATGCCACGGCTCGGAAATCCAAGAAGAAGAAAGGAAAGAAGAACCGGGCCGGCTCGCAGACCATGGGCGATGAAAGTTCGACTCCTCTATCCACCCCTTCTGTCTCCATGTCACAGCATCTGCCCCCGCCATTACCGCCGCATCTGCCTCATACGCTTCTGAAGACGAGTAAAGACCGCAGCATTTGGAACACCTCCACGCAAGAAGAGCGAGAAAACATCAAGACGTTCTGGCTTGAGCTTGGGGAGGAGGAGCGACGCCAGCTTGTCAAGGTTGAAAAGGATGCGGTCTTGAAAAAGATGAAGGAGCAGCAGAAACACTCGTGCAGTTGTACCGTATGTGGGAGGAAAAGGACGGCTATCGAGGAGGAATTGGAAGTACTATACGACGCCTACTATGAGGAGTTGGAACAGTACGCCAACAACAACCAAGGCTCGTTCGAGAAGGGCCCGCCCATGGTCCCGCCTCCGCGTTTATACCACCCGCCTCTACGATCACCTGGTCAACATACACGGACGCAAGGCCAATTTCATCCCTCTCGAGGCCGGATTCATGAGTTGCCGGAAGATGACGAGGATCTGGAAGAGGACTACGATGAAGATGATGAGGATGACGAGCCGTACAGCGACGACGATTACGAAGACGAAGAGACCCGTGCAGCCCGCGCGGATTTCTTCGCTTTTGGGAATAGTCTAACTGTCAAAGGTAGGCGACGACCGAGGCTAGGCTTTTTCAAATTCGCGGAAGCTAGATACTAATCTCTGTGCATCACTTGCAGATGGCATCCTTACAGTCGCGGACGATCTGTTAAAGAACGACGGGAAACATTTCATCGACATGATGGAACAATTAGCCGAGCGCCGAATGCAACGTGAAGAGGATACCCAGTACGGCATAGCGGCAGCACACCAATCCCTCCATGGCGGCCACAACCACGGTCCTCTAGATGACGACGATTATGACGAGGAAGAGGACGAGGACTACGATAGTCAGGAAGATGAAGATTATGAGGAGGATGAAATGGTCAGCTCCGGGAACTGGCCGGGTGGTGATGCAGTGCAAGCTGACTCGTTTCTGCAGGACGCCATGACGGAAGAGCAACGCATGGAGGAAGGCCGACGGATGTTTCAAATCTTTGCGGCCCGAATGTTCGAACAGCGCGTCTTGACAGCCTATCGAGAAAAGGTCGCAGAACAACGTCAGCAGAAACTGATCGAGGAACTGATGGAGGAGCAAACGCGGAACGAGCAACGAAACGCCAAGAAAGCGCGGGAAGCTCAGAAGAGGAAGGATAAGAAGAAGCTCCAAAAGCAGGCCAAGGAGGAAGAGAAGGCGCGAAGGGAGGCGGAGAAGGCGGCCGAGGAAGCTGCGGCCAAGGCTGAACAGGAGAAGAAGTTGGAAGAGCAAAGGAGGAAGCGCGAGGAACAAAAGAAGAAGCGAGAAGCAGAACGCAAAGCCCAAGAAGCGGAGCGTCTCCGTAAGGAGGCGGAGAAGCAAAAGCGGTTGCGTGAAGAAAGAGAGCGACAGGCGGAGATTGAGAGAAAGCAACGAGAGCAGAAGGAGCTGGAGAAGAAGCGACGAGAAGAAGCACGGCAAAACGACCTGCGGGAGAAGAAGACGAAGGATGAGCGAGAACGTCAAGTCAAGGATGCGCAGACACGTCGGGAGGCCGCCCCCAGGACCGAGAACGAAGGTCAGGAGAAACGCGATCCCCAAGCGAAACGAGTGTCGCATACAGGACCGGTTCCGATCCCAGCCAGCTTGCAACACGCCCAGGCGCTCCCTGCATACTTGCAGTCGCCGCATTACCAAATCGCCACTCCTATTGTCCCCAAAGCTCCGACACCTGCCAGGCCGCGGCAACCGTCCCAGCAAGGCTCCCATACATCGTCTCCGCGGTCCCAGCCTGCAAGCACCGAGCCATCACAAGTATCCATTTCCCCACGATCGATGGCGCCGTCGCAGTCGTCAGGAGCGTCCAGCGTTACGTCCAAGCAGGGTCATGGACAACCGCCGTTGCTTCACCACCCCCAGCCCTCGACTCCCCTGTCTCCCCTTGGTGCGTTGAACCGCTCTTATCCACCCGGATTCTCGCCATCGAACCCGCCTGGCTTGGGCCTGGTCTCCCGTCCGCCGATTGGTCATGAGTTGCCTTCATACCCGCCGCATTCGGGCCCGCTGATGAACCAACTGCGAGGGTTTCCTGCGCCAAATGGACTGCCCGTGCTTCCAAGCATGAACGGAACTCGTCCTATGCCTCCGGGACGTGGCTTTCCGCTCGATCCAGGACATGGTCTAGCATTCCATCAGCAGCCCATAACCAATGCGTTTGCTGCGCAGCCGAGCGGGCTGTCTCATGCTCATTCCAGACAGCCGTCCAGCTCGTTTGAGCGGTCGCCTCTGGATGCGCATGCCTTCCCGATCTCCCGGCCTAGCCCTATCAAGCGCCCGTCAAGCACCCAACAAGACCAGAACAACCGGTCAGCGCAGCGCGATGTGGATGATCTAAGTGCGCATCTGGGCAGCAGTGCTCTTCTCGATGACAGTGATGTTCCGTTTACTTCGAATCTCTCCCAGTCGCTTCCTGGCGCGACTGCTCCTGGCACCTTCCCTGGACCGACCCGAGCCAGCTTTGCAGGAACGTCCCTCTTCGCAGATCCCCTAGGTAAGTACCGTTGACAAAGTAGTCATGGCTGTCGCATAAGCTGACAACTTAATAGCAGCCAAGCATAGTGGTTTCCCGATTGGCCCGAGTGTAGGAAACACGTGGAGTACCCAGATTCCCTTCGGCACGTCTCCTTTCCCCAGCGCTCCAACATGGGGAACAGGACCTGGTCAGTTTCACCTCGACGTCAGTCCTTTCTGTACCATCAACTGACGACCTTTATAGGAAGTGGCTGGTCCAACAACGCATTTGCTCCCGGCGGTCACCACCGTGCGCATGCCTCTCGGCCCGTGACGATACGACTGCTGGTCATCCAAGCCTGCAAGCAACTCAACATGATGAGCCCTTCCAAGGGAGCCAGTGGGTACCATGATGTGAACGTTGTCCTTCGTCAGGTAAATCAGCTACGGCCGGCCAATGAGCCTCCGATCTCGTTGAAGGAAATGCTGGATATCTGCGACACAGAAGGCAACACGCAGAACGGAGGCGGATCGTTCTCAATTAGGAGCGACGAAACGGGCGAATGTGTCAAGTTTGAACCGGACACCAACAGTGCGTCCTCAGGTCACAGAGGCAGCATTGTCCCCGGGGAAATCGGCAGTCCGGTTCCTAGTAGCAGTCTTCCAGCGTTCGGCGGGATCGGTTCATCGACACCATCCGTGCTCCGGCAGTTTTCTTCTCCTACGGGGTTCTAGGCTTCCAGTTGCAATGGCACGAGAATCATCGATGACATCCTCACTTTCTTCCCTTTTCCGTCATCTATTCCTTCTCCATCGATTCCTCCTACTCTACCGAATGAAAGCGTCCATCATGTCATCAAACCCTCTTTCATCCTCATTCCTATCTTCCTCCACCCTACCACATCACTGATGAGCTTCCTCGTGTTCCGAGTTCCCCATTTCCATCTTCTCTTCCTACGCACATTGAACAGACATTAATCATGTCATGTACGTTACGTTGTTCTCTTCCTTTTGCCTTGTTTGTTTTTTCTTGCACCGTTTCCCCACCGGAAATCCAGGTGGGTGTTCTGAAAGTGAAACCCTCACCATTTTCTTGTTTGTTCTTCCCCTTTTTTCTTCCTTATGTAGCGATTCCCAAGGAGCATTATTCCAAAAGGCTCCCAAATACCTCATGTTCGTTTGAAACTCCGTGTTAAAACAATTGCATGATGCGAATCGGATCTTTATCAGGTGGTCGATTGATTGATTGACTGATCCTGGTCGTTCCGTACTTAAACTTCTTCTACCTTCTCTTCTTCCTTCTTTTTCTAGTTCATATCGTTCAATCTTGGACGGTGGGGTTATTGTAGAATTTGTGTAGAGGCGACTAGATAAGATATGAAGTATTTATTTATTAGATAGTAAGGTATCGTAGGCGTTATACCAGTATTCAACTAACTAGTCACCTAATACTCACTACGAAGTAAGCACCATTTTTCACGTGTCTTCAGTCTCCCCCCAGTTACTAATGATAACAGTAGACGTAAATTAAAATAGCAGAAATATGATATAAGTAGAATAGAATCAAAAGCTTTCTATCGGAGATCAAATTTTCCTCCCTAGTAACTATAAGAAAGGTGAAAGAAAAAAAAAATAAAAGGGTATGATAATGATGTGAAGATGATGGTACACTGATTGATATATTTGATTCGAATTTAGGGCGGACATAAGATAGGGTAGGGTAGGGTGAGAATCGGTTCGTAAAGCAGAAGAAATAGAAGGTGGGTGGGTAGAAAGAGAACGGAAAGGGAATCTTACACGCGCGAGGCTGGAAGAGGGGGAAAAAAAAGAAATAGGGCAAACGGATGTCTGGGGATACATGGGCTGTAGTGGTAGTGGTAGGTAACATCACTCATTCATATGGGAGGAGGGTCATGCAATTTCACTGTCTGGGATCGGTGACTACGCCTTCGAAATCTCGGGATCGGATGTAATCCAGTGTGCGCTGGAAGTGTCGCTTCGGGCCCTCCAGGCTGGGGTTGGGCTCGTTTTCGTCCGTCTGCAGGTTCGAGTGGATGAGTTCGATAAGGCCGTTGAGGTATTTGATCGTGACGGTTTCGTTCTGTTGGTCGAAGTAGTAGACGTAGCGGTTGAGGATCTCGACGAAGAGTTCCACGGACACGGCAGTGTCCATGCAGGCGTCTGCGACGCGGAGGGCCCGTTGGAGGCACTCGAGGACGCGCTTGCCGTCGCGGTAGAGCTGATTGATGTTAGAAGTTGACTGTGGGATGTCACTAGATGAAGGTGGACGTACGTTCTTGGGGTCTTCTTCGCCTCGTTGGGGGTTCTCCACAACCCACCACAGGTGACTGGCTAGATATACAGCGCGACATTGGTCGGGCTTCTTCAGCAGCTTGCTTCCATGCAGAGCGGCCTTGGTAATGAGGGTATCATAGTTCTCCTTGGAGAACCCGCGGGTGCCGTGGAGAGCTCCCGCAATGACGCAGACGGCTTGGAACTGAGCACGTGAGTCACTGATGGAGTCCTCGTAGATGGTGAAGGCTTGTGCAAAGAATTCGTAACTGAACTCTTCGAAGCCCGTCTGGTCCGCCACTTCTCCGCACATCACAAACAGACGCAGGGACAAATCAGCACAACCAGGGTTCACACGCTGGTAGAGATTGTTGACACACTGGTGCATAAACCGATAAAGGGCTGAGGACTGCGATTGCCAGTTGTCGTCGTAGTGCTCGCGGGCCTTGAGTTTGCGTGCCAGACGGATCGAACTCGTGACCAGGGCCGGTGTTGTGTATCGGATACGCTCGTTGCCGTCGAGGTAAGCCTTGCGGGTTGCTTGGAGTAACTTAGAAGGAGGTTAGTGGGGGTCATATCGTGTTGGGAAGAGGCATTACCTTCAACTGGGTGTCATTGTCTTTGGCCTGGATCAGATGAACCAGACGTGCAAGCCACCCTTGTTCCTCGATGGTCTCATCAGTCTCACCTCGCCGCTGAGACTGAATGCCAGGATAGCCCATAGACTGCTGAGTGCCTTCCTTGATCAGAACCCTTAGGGCTTGCAGCACGCGGTCGAGGTTTTCCGTAGTCGTGATGAAAGTTCGGTTCCTGAGAAGACTGCGAGCGATTTCGCCTGCGACAGCTCGCCGGGTCGTGTATGATTGCGAAGTCAGAAGTGGGATGTAGTGGGGCAGGGCAAGAGCCGTAAATATGGAGGCGTAAGAACGGAGAGGTGCGGTAAGGAGGTGCAAAAGGTTCTGCTGTGTCGGGGCAGAGTGCAGGTCGGCATGGTCGGCATACGTCGCAGTCTCTTTAGTCGCAAAGTCGAGAATCTGGTCGACAAATTCTAGGCGATCCGGGTAGGTGTTAAGAGCTAAGTTGACAAGCGAAACCAGAAGCGCCATTGTGTCTTGGATAGGGAGGCCGCGGCTCTTAATCAGGTTAACCACTTGTTCATAGAAGATGTCGTACAGCTTGACATCTGCAGGGATTCCAGCCTTGTCGTCGCCATTGGCCGTGGGCTCGCCTTCTGTCGTAGCTTCAGCTTGTTCAGCGTTATCCGTTCCGGCTTGCTCCACGCCGTTCTCCTGGGTTGATTCTTCCGGCGCTTCCTTTTTGGTCTCCTCAGATACCTTGAGGTTCCCAAGGAGCTTCGTGACAGCCTCCTCCTCCTTCTTGACTCTTGCATCGGGCTCGGCGGACGACTCGGTCTCACGAGCTGCATAAGCTGACAAGCGGTCCATCAATCCAATGACAATCTTCTTCAGGTCCACGTGGGGGTTGAGTCGACTGATTGCGGATAGCAGGAGATCAAGGGTGTGCAAGTGAAACTCGTCAGGGAACACTTTGGTGATTACTGCACCCTCAGTTAGCATGCCAGACCTTCGACAGACAATTGCGTCATGTTACCTTCGAGGAGATACTCCTGGGCCAAAACATCACGACACTGAACGACTTGCTCCAGCAGTGCCTGTAGTATACCGGATTTGTATCCTTCCAGATCCACCAACTGGCTGAGTCGCACAACGTTGCTACCAACAAGCAGCTCCAGTTCCCGGCGCTCCTGCATCCGCTTCTCGCGCTCGCGCGAAGGGCCCTGGTGCTGGAGTCGCACCCACAGCTTGTTCATCTCGACGAAATTTGTCAAAACGAAGCTGATCGAGTCCTGCAAGTTGCCCTCCGGACCGTCTCCAGAGCCTGTGGGCAAGTGGTCTCTAGCCTGTCCGGACAGATAGTACCGCAGGAACAGCCCGCGGATGGGATGCTGCACGCCTCGACTCATCTCCATCATGTCCTTCATAATCTCTTTGACCGGCGCATCCTCCACAGACATGTATACCGTACCTACGGTGATCATAAGATAGAGTCGCGGGATGATATTTCCGGCATATTGAACGAGTTCGTACAAATCCGCTAGATGGTTAACCGGGTGGTTCTCTTTCAGGTAGACGGAGAGGTGTCGCAGGGCATCGAAGACGGCCATGTAAAGTTCGTAGTATTGTTTCGGACCAAGGCTAGGGGTTCGTAGCTCGGATACCAAGGTGGACCTGAAGCAATTGGCGAAAGACATCAGTTATCTCGATCCCAATGTCATTGCTGCCTGGAGTATCCGAAGCTCAAGCTTACCCGCATTTCAACGCATCCATCAATTTCCCCGGAGTTTCCAAACATTTTCGCATCATCTGCGACTGTTGCCGCACGACTCCCAATGCCTCCTCGAGGAGACGGCTCTGGTCTTCGGGGGCCGCTACCGGGGTGGCCATGGCGGATATGAGGTGATGATGTGAGGGGAGTGTCGGACTCAGTGGCTTGAATCGGGCGGTAAACACCTGGTCGGAAAGGGGGAGGGGCGGAGAGGGGAATTCGTAGATGGGAGCAACAGAAAGGCACGATGCGCTAGAAGATCAGACGGGGATTCAAACAGCTCCTGATCCATAGACAGGAGTAGGATAAAAGGGACAGCAGGAGCAGGAGAAGGTGGGAGGATGGGAAGGTGAATGCGAATGCGGACATGCGATCAGAATGCCAGTTAGTTTACGGCCTGGGGCTGGGCGTGGGTTATGTAATCCCCGCCCCATTGCTGTACGTCACACTCTCCCCAGGTATAAATAACACTTCTTTCTTCTCAAGGATTGAGAATATAAATAAAGATATCGTGATAAGCACTTTTACCACGGGAGCACCAAGCACGACCCTCTGAAGAGACTTGTACTAATACTTTTGAGTGCCAGTATATTTTGCCAGGCCAATATGTGAAGAATGCCTTGACCCCGTGCTGGTGACTTAACAGGCTGTTGGATAGGCATTTGACAGCTTGTTCCCTCATCTCAGTTGTCTTTCTCTGCAGGGGACAACGTCCCTCAACTGCACTCAACTCCCTAACGTCGACAAAAATGAAAGATAACGTGGTCATATTGTAATGAACCAGAGTTCAGTTCATTGGACTGCCTCTGGATCCCACCATCTCCACACCCGTCACACCTCGTCTCGCGTTTCCCGATCACAGCAGGGTATAAACAATCGTTCGCAGGCAGCAGGCTGGCCAACGAAAACGGGCCCCGAAACACTCCGAATGTCGTTGCGAAAGTGAAGTCGATATCTTCATGGTAAGGACGAATCGTGTCTTTCGATTCTATTTTCCGCTAGTCTCTATCTCTCGCACTTCCTGAAGCTGGGAGAGATCAAATGGCATGACCAGGCTGCCGACTGTGCCAGCAGAGGGGATTTTAATCAACCCAAGGCAGATGGTGTGACAATACCCACGCATGGAGAGCATATATAAAAGTTCATCCTAATGCGCATATAAAGATCAACCTCATCCGGGGTAATCTCGATGGCGGAGGTTCAAGCCCGCTAGTCAACTGGATGTAGTATGCTATGAGACATTGGTATCGAACAAGCATTGCAGTTTCCACTGGCGCAGAGGATTGCCATCAGTTCGTCCTTGCGTAGGGAAACCATAGCGCCTGTTGACTTCAATCTCTAGGCATAAATTCCGTATGCGAAGCTCGATTATTCACTTGGTCGAGCCTCAATTTAGAACAGTCCATATACCCAGCCTTTCCGGACACATGAATTACGTCGGGTTTAACTGGCGTCAACGACAAAGTGGATGCCCTCAGTACGGATGGAGTCTACTCCGTCGGTCAAGTTGTTGGGCATCTTCTCCGCAAGTGGAGAGGTTTGGTTAATGGAAAGGAAGATTGATCGTTCAAGACTCTAATAGAAACCACTGGTTGTACATCCCTGCTTTCCGTAGCGGATTCGTGGATGGACTTCCGCGGGGTGGAGCAGCAAAAGCAAACACGCCTATCACGCCTTTCACTAGCTGCTTAGACCGTGTCTTTAGGCCGTATCTTTAGGCCGTATCTTTCAGCTGCTGCGTGTTCAGCCGCAGACAAGAGAATCGAACTTGACATGACAGATTCTTCCCCCCGTCAACACCCACGGCACACGCACGGGCAAGATGTGTTGTTTAGGATTGAAAAGGTTGCTTGGAAAGAAGCCAACGCACGAAAAACATGTTCAGCCAGCAAACACGGCGGTTGCAAACGGGGCAGCCGGTCCTCGGCCTGCTCAACGAGATCGGCCTGTGAAGGCAACCGATGCTTCTCTCAGCAAGGAAACACCGGCCCGTGATGAATCGCTCTGGGACCAGGCGTATAATAAACTCGATCCAGGCTTGATTAAAAAATACGAAGAATTATTGGCAAAACAAAGACAGGAGATTAGTGAGTTCTTCTTACCTTTCCTGGTTCTGAATACTAACAAGGAAAAATGATAATTCTTGCAAGAATGGGACCAACCGCCAACAAGACTTGGACCTCATCATCGAACACGGGCTTCATCAGGCAAAAACCCAAAGGACGGATGTTCAGGAAGGCTTGGCCCAGGCTGCAGACTGGATTTTGTCTGTCAAAGACTTCATTGAAGAAGCGGTCAAGGCATCGCCAGAAGCGTCGTTGGCATGGGCAGGGGTCTGCATTGTCCTGCCATTGCTGACGAACCCCCAGAGTGCGGCACAGGCCAACAAGAGTGGATTTACGTATGTCACCGGTCGCATTCGCTATCATATCGAACTGGAGCGGATTTTGTGGTCAACTTCCAGCCGGAGCTCGGATCATACGGGGCTGAAAGAACAATTCAATGCCAACATTGTCAAGTTGTACCAGGAAATCCTGCACTTTGAGGTCAAGAGTGTTCTGCGCTTCCATCGCAGCTGGCAGCGAAACTTCGCTGGCGATATCTTCCAACCGGAAGATTGGAACGGCATGGTTTCCTCGATCAAAGATCTCGAAAAGTTGGTCCAGCAAGATGCTGCCACCATTAGCACCGAGGTATCCCGACGGCATCTAAAGGAAGTGGAACAAAGTACTCGCCACAACTTTGAGTCAATGCAAAAGCTTCTTCCATTGGCACAACGGCACCTTGAAGTGGATATCGAGGCTCTCAACCTCCAACGCCAGATGCATGAGGAAGCATTGTCGGTCAAGGAACAAGAATGTAGGCAGCTTTTCCGCCTGGCCAGAAACGAGGAGGACTCTTCCTATGAATTGTACAAGAGCCGAGTTGACAATCGAGTCGAGGGCACCTGCGAATGGTTTCTAGAACAGCCCCATTTTAACCAGTGGCTGGACAATGATAGAGGGCTTTTGATCGTTTCAGCAGGTCCTGGTTGTGGCAAGTCTGTTCTTGCCAAGCATCTCGTCGACAATGTGTTGCTCCAGTGCAATCCATCCGCCACGATATGCTACTTTTTTTTCAAAGATGGAGACCAGAATACACAGAAGCAAGCTATCTGCGCAATGCTGCATCAGATCTTTACGAAAAAGCCTGAATTGATCAAGCTCGCAATGAACGTAATCAAGGACAACGGGAAGGAAACCGTCAACGTGGTTACTAAGCTTTGGGAAATCTTTTCCCAGGTCATCAAGGACCCTGCTATGGGACAAACCATCTTTGTGTTGGATGCGCTAGATGAATGCAAGGATTCCGAATTAGTTGGCCTGACAGACAACATTAAGTCCACTCAAAACGATGGTGGAACCAGAGCTAGGTTCTTACTGACCAGCCGACCGTACGAGAACGTCATATCGGAATTCCGAGAGCTCATTGATCATTCTCCCCATATTCACATACCGGCCGAAAATGAATCCGACAAGATTGGCCAAGAAGTGAACATCGTCATCAAGCATCGTGTTGAGCGCCTGGCTCGAAAGAAAGGTCTCTCTGCCCCCATCCAGAGCTACTTGGAAAAGCGACTACTTCGAATGGAGCACCGGACATACCTCTGGGTCCATCTTGTTTTTGAATACTTCGAAACACATAGCTTTGAAAAGGTCAAACAAAAGATTGACAGGGTTTTCATCGATAAGCTCCCCAAGAACGTCAACGATTCATATTACAAGATCCTTCTCAAGTCTGAGGACATGGACATGGCACGAAAGGCCTTTTGCATTATGCTGGCTGCATCCCGCCCCTTGACGTTGACGGAGATGAATATTGCTGTTAATCTAGACCTTGACTCAGATGAGCTGGATCTAGAATCGGACGAAGACTTTCAGGCCTCGTTGCGAAGCTGGTGCGGTTTACTTCTGACAGTGAATAACAAAAAGGTGTTTTTCCTACACCAAACAGCACGAGAATTCCTGGCGCAGGAAAATGGCTTTGGTCGCTGCAGCGAACGTGGCCCAATTGATCCAAAGGAGGCACAAAGCGTCCTTGCAACCAGCTGCATCACATATATCGACAAGTTTATGCCACGGGCTCATCGTACCAGCTCAACAGAAGATCTAACTTCGATTAATATAAATTCAGACTTCTCCGAATATTCTGCTGACGAGTGGCTTTCCCATTTCCGGGCTGCAGCACTGGAAGATGACGAGAAACTGCAGCCAATCCTCACCAGAATCTGTGATCCAAAAACTGATGCCTTTGCCTCTTGGTGCGAGGCTGAGCCCTCGGAGGATGAGAACCGCAATACATTGTGGATGGCCGCCAAACTCGGCCTGACTTCGGTTGTCAAGAGAATCCTTCAAAACGAGGATATCGAAGACGCTTGGGGTATTTGGGCACAAAGGATTTCCCACGTCGCTGCATCCTGTCGTAATGTCGAGGTCCTAAATCTCCTGCTTGACTGTGAGAAACTAGACTGGAATATGAAGGACACAATTGGTTTTACTCCGTTGTTCCACGCCATAACCTCAAAACACGTAGCAAGCGTGCGATGCTTGCTTGATAGTGGCAAAGTTGATGTCCGCGACGAAGGCAACCATGGTACACCCTTGATCTTCGCATTGCGCTACTCAAGCGACGAGATAGTCGAAATGCTTTTTCATACCGAAGGTATCGATATGAATGGATTCTGGCGGGGATGCAACGCGCTCACAGTGGCAGTGCACGTAGGAAGATATAACATGGTGAAGATGCTGCTTGATATGGAGGCGGTAGAGACGAACCCATCGTTATCGGGAAGCAAAACACCACTAGTTGAGGCGGTCATGCGGAATGACGAGGCCATAGTCAGGCTGTTACTGGATTCAGGAAGGATAGACTTGAATCAGCAGTTTGAGCGAGATGGTATCACAAGCACAGCTTTGAAGATTGCCCGATTGATGGACCGGCCTAAAATAGTGGAAATGCTCGTTAAGGCTGGCGCGGTTGAATAGATGTAATGCCTGACTTTGAGATATTATAGTCACCCGTCTGAAGCTCGTGATGTAAAATCATGTACCTACACCAAATGTGTCCGCTTTTATCTTTCCTCCACCTTTCCATCCGCAGAGGGCAATAAATATATACTTATGTTAAGGGCCCATGAAAATGCAGATATAATCTAGATCTCGACCTCACTGTCGTGTAAATCCTATTTAGTGAAATCTGTTCCATTTAGTACATCTAGACTACAGTATCAAATAGAATGGAAAAGGGATGAAGAAAGAAAAACGACATGAAAGAATAATAAGCCATAATCAACAAAGTACTAGTGAAATAACTTAACACAACGATATGATGTAATCCGGTCATGTGTCTCTGAAAACTGCTTGCCATCACAAACAGCGGCCGGTTTATTCAGTCCTTTTGCTGTCTTTTAAACTAGTGGTTAAATCAAGTGCTTCTTTGTATACCATCCAGCCATTCCAATTTTTTATAGCAATCTATCTTATACCTTAGTAAAATAACCCAACCACAATCTAGACCTAGTATGAACCCGAAATCGCAACGAAAGCAATCGCTACCTCTTATCTAAATCAAGAAAAGCCTTTCCCACAAGAGAGCACAAAACCGCCAGAGAACCATAAGAAAGAAAAAAAGAAAAAAAGCAATGAAAGGAAGGGATGAAAAGGAAAAATCAAAACGCCCCTATAGATGCATGCTATCATGACCATATCCCCACCCCCCACCATGAGCAGTCATGACTTGTCGTGACGATGCAGAAAACCGAGATCGTGAAAGAACCACATGCTCATTATCCATCAAATTCATGAAAACGTGTTTCATACCAGTCGTTGGCAACAATTTCTCAAACCTGCAGAACGATATGGCAGAACCTGGGGCAAGCGTCACAATGACCCCTGAAGATGACTCTACGCCTGAGAGTCTGTGTGGTTCAGGCCCCTGGCGTGGGGCCTGGAAGACATGACGGCGGTGTCAGAGGGGGTGTCATTGAATGCCCGTGTCTGCAAAACTGTATCATTCCGAGCGCGAACTGCGACCTTGCTGCCAATATCGGTGGCGTTCTCGGGCTTCTGAGTATCCCGAGCCATAACCCCGAACTTGCCACTAACATCGCTGGCATTGTAATGCTCGGAAACAAGGGCATCCTTGAGCTGCCGAGTCTGCACAGCTGTCTCGTTCAGGCTACGAGCCAAAACTTCGGAAGTGGTGTTACTGCGAGCGGCCATTGCATGCTTTTCGGTGCTGTTGGTAGCATCCTCCACCATCCCACGTCGGCTCAGAGTGCTGTTGGTAGCATCGTCGAGGATTCCACGTCGGCTCGCGGTACTGTTGGTAGGGGCGTCCTCAAACATCCCACGTCGGCTCAGAGTGCTGTTGGTAGCATCGTCGAGGATTCCACGTCGGCTCGCGGTACTGTTGGTAGGGGCATCCTCCTCAAACAGCACGCGTCGGCTGAGAGTGCTGTTGGTAGCATCTTCCACGAGCCCACGCCGGCTCGCAGTGTTGTTGGTAGGGGCATCCTCCTCAAACAGCGCGCGTCGGCTCAGTGCGCTTGCGCTGCTGTTGGTGTGGCGGCGTTCCAGCGGAGCACCATCCACGGTAGGCCCGGCATTCCAGGGTGAGGGAGAAGCGCCAGGCACAGAAGCCGGTGTGGACGAGGGGTACTCAGTGACGGTGATAGTGGTGGGCGGTGCCGGAGGATTGGTCGCAGTGATGGTCTCGACAACGGGAGTAGTAGGGCCCGCAACATTCACGACTTTGTAGGGACCTTCTTCTCTACGCTCGACGGTGTGATTTCCACGAGCGTTGAGGACAGGCACCGCATGGGCAGAGAGGGAGAGAGCAAGGAAGAGAGCAGCGGTATGCATGGTGCTGCCGGTACAATATGGAAAGGTCTGTAGATGTTGAATGTAAGGGAAGACCAGGACAGATATAACACAGAGGCAGAGAAGCAAACTAGATAGTTCTAACAAACAAAACAAGGATTATAAGAAGATTAGAATGCTTAGTATAAGAGTCCTTTGATTAGACCGAGTGATTTGAAACTGGAGCAACAGCAACAACGGACGAGACAAGGGCTCAATTTATGATTTGGATTCACCAGCAACACAGCACACACACCGACCAACCAGGCTATGAACACAACAAGAATTGGCGCCTAGAAAAAATTAATTAAGAAAATCAGTGACAAGCAAGCAAGATCTACACGGGTGCGGCAGATGTATATGCCATCATACACGGCACGAAGCCCCATCGTCGGAGAGAAAAAAAAGGTGCAGGCTGGCGCATCATGATACTGTCAAAGGAGGCTGGGATGGGATGGATGGAGACTGTTTCTGCCAGCCACGTTGGTTTCTGGTGGGCAGAAGGGCACTAGAACAACGGATCGCCGTTTTCCCAGCGGCAAAGACCCTGTGAGTTAATTGATTTCTTTTGTGCCAATTATATCTTCGACAGGCAGCATGATTTAGATGGCCAATGGATGAAGATAATGAATGGAAATAACTATGTACTTTTTATTTTTCTACTAAATCAACTAAATGTCGCGCCAAAAATTAGAAAATGGCACTAAACGTGCTAATTAAAGCTGGAAATCCCGTGACCTGACCGGGCCCTCCTCTGCTGTCAAATCCAAAGTGGCTGGGTAAGGGATCCACTTTTTCTAATCTACATCCTCGCTGATCCCCTCACAGCCCAATCCAGGTTCATCTCAGACTGTCTCATTGCCCTTGTTACTACGTACTTACTACATCCTGCTTGAATCACACAATGTCTAAAGTCTGGACCGTAGATCTCCATCACGTCTACGTCATGCTCTGAATTTCTAACCTCCAGCAGAGCTTACCGGAGCATTAACACGGCGGCGGTGTGAGCGCCACTTATCCCCCGTTTACACCTTACCTCGACAGCAGAAACACAGTATGTGGTGGTACAGAATAACAGTATCGTAGAAGGTACTGAGTCGAGTCAATAGAAGAAACGACTGACAACCCACCAAACACTAAAGACTCATCATACCTTTTCCTCCCTCATCTTTTTACTCCCTTTTAGGCATGGCACCGCAACAGGGATAGCTAATAAAGCAGGATCAGCATTTTGCCATGGGCATATCATATCACATCATATCACAGCGCATCACGGCCCCAGCTCAGGCAGGGTCCTCGGGATCCCCTTCCCCGTGTTCTCCTAGATCTAGATGCCAACTCAGGTTTCGAAGTTGCCTGCATCTCCTACGGCACCTCCGGATGCATAGGGGAGAAGCATGCACTCTACGACGGACACAGTGATATCTGGTGTGTTACGCGTCGAAATCATTGTCTATTTACCTATACAGGTAAGTGCTGCTACTGCCACGGTAGTATCTTGTAATGGGATTCGAGATTTGTTCATGGATTCTACCCATATCTACAGCTATCCATCCAAACTCACTCGCGCCATGAGTTCCAGCCATTCAGGCGTTACTAAGTATATCCTATCTTAGTGTGGCTCACTCCTCAGCCCAATAACATCCCTTTATGTAGCACGCACCCTCTCGAGGTTCGGTGATCGACCATGCAAGCGCCCACGGTCCCCCGTGCCGATCACAAGGAACAGCTCAACGCATCTGGCTGCGGTGTGACCGAGTTAGCGGCTAAAAAAGCCACAGCCATGGGGACATGATGTTGGTTCGTGGCCAGCGGTTATCTCATGCACGGTGGGCCGCGTAATAATATCTCCGGCCGCGGCGTTGTGAGTAGATATACTCCGATATGCCTTGAGGGGTTTACTCCGTCGTAGGTAGTATAGATATATGTTTTTAAATCGTATGATTGCTTCTTCTAGATAGTAGATGAGAAAAAAGCAGCCATTCTAGTAAGTTCCAAAGGTAATTAAACATACAGTAGAATGGATATCTTTCCCATAACTAATTCACACAGAGAAAGCAAAGCATATGTACCCTAACTAAACCAAGGGTAAACAATAGTAATACTAACACCATCACGAACTAATCCAAACTAGATACTACTACTAACTTTTCTCTCTCCCACACCTACAGAGATTACCCTAACAAATCCAAATCAAGTCTACGCTAAGAAAGCATCCAGTCTAAAAAATCCCCATATCCCAAGCTTACGCTATACCTATACTTCCCAAATACTCAAATACTCCTTCTCCTGACTCGCACCGCAGAGTACATAAGAGAAGAACAATGAAAGATTGCGCCATCCATCCCTGTACATGAACCCCCTCCTCCAGGAACTATTGAACTTTGGTAGTATATCAAACATCACCGAGATGACGCAATCCACTTAGAAGATTCCGGAAAGTGAGTTACTCTCTAGGAGAGAATTTGAATAGTGATACGTACGCCCTGTTATTCAACGGAGAAGATAAGATTTGGAGTCATGCTATGATACATTGTAGATGAGAACGTCATCATCTGCAATTGCTCACTAGATTGGCTGTAGCTGGTATATCCTCAGATGGAGAGTTTTTATGTGGCATGGTACTAACTTACCTTGCCTATAGAATTAGGCACTTAGTTATGGTCCAAGCAAGGAACATATTAAGAGCGTATAGTAGCTAGCTAGTAGGATTATTGTGATTACAATATACCGGTCGCTGTGATATGCCTACTACGCATGTGTCTTTAGTAGTGTCCTGGTGGGTTTGTTCAATGAGTTCGGTGGTTATCGTATGGTTGGGGTAGATCATCTTATGCTATCTAACAGTATTGGCATTCTCCACGGCATAATATACTACATATACCTTAGGTATATGTGCCTGGTCTTGCATTTAAACGAACGTCATACTATACATGCCTCAAGAGAGTAGTATCAGTAGTTACTGAGGCCGCGCATGCTGCCCTACGCTCCGAGCCTCAGGCAGGCTTCGAGATGCTGCTGATCGACGGACCCTGCATGCATGTATGATATTATCGTTCTCAGACATATGAGTCTACGTAATACATTTAGCGGTCGAACAGTTATTCTTTTGGTCCTTACGATTATGATCAATGTATCCTTTGTCTCTTACTGTCAGGCCGTTCCTATTCCTAAACCTCACGACAATGCCAAATCCTCTACCCGAACCAGGCCACATCCCATCCCCGCCGCAGCCCACCCGGCGCAGATCCGATTCGGGTTCCACGAGAGCGCAGTGACGTGGGTTTCTTCATCAAAGATCGTAATCACCGCCGTGCCATTAATCAGTCTCGGGTCACCGACCAGATTACGCAGCAAGCTGGTGTGTTCGGCGCGGTAGCCGTCGTGAAACCGACTAGTGCCTGTGCCTGAGCCTGAGCCACGCGCCCACTCATGCTGGAACCAGGTCTGTTGCCATTGTTTCTCCTTGGCGTGCATCATCCGTCGGAGGGGATTCGTGGCTTGCACGGTGCCGCCGGTGCAGCCGACGAGGAGACTTGGGTGCCAGAAGCTGCAGGGTCCGAGGGCGGAGACCATGCTCGGGAGGCGAGCCACGGCGGTGGAGGTGAAGAAGCGGCGGATGGCGAGGAGGCGCAGAAAGTCGTTTTCGTCGCCCGAGACGAAGGAGTGCAGGAGCGGGGAGTAGGTGAGGTGAGCAGTGCCTACGCGCATGCGGTTTGCGCTGACGCTGTCTTTTTGAGGGTCGATGATGGAGGTGAGTCGGCTTTCGCCGTCCATGGAGGTGGTGCTGATGAGATAAGGATGGGTTGGGTAGGCGGAGGCGAGATTGAGGATCCACGTCGAGTGGAGTTGCTGGTAGAAGTAGGGGATGGGATTGGAGGGGGAAGATGGCGATGAGACGATGCTCCAGATGGCGACGAATCCGTTGGCACAGCCTACGGCGATGTCGCTGGGAGAGAGCCATGTCACAGAGGTGCATACGGTCGAATGTGGTTTTGCCTCGAAGACGGGGGTTTGCAGTTTGTCTGAACAGTTAGTTTGCGCCTTGGGCTTTGCTTTGGTAGTTGGACGTACAGTATTCGGTCTGGTTCGGGTCACGACTCAGTTTGACGTCGATGACCCTCACCCGGCCATCTCCCCATATGCCTGCCAGTAGGCCGACGTTCACCTGCGCGTCTTTGTCGTCTCCATTCCGCGGGTCTCGAGGCATTGGGCACCAGGCCATTCGCCTCAGATCTCCCCAGTCGGTACACAGCGCGAGGCGTAATCGCGGCTTGGAGGTCATATCGATTGTCTTGGTCAATGACGCGGCTTCTTCGGCCTTGAACTCCCAAAGCTGCAGGGCAGACGGAAAAGGCGCTGAGGGTCTGAATGCTGGAGCCGCCTGGTCCTTGTACGGATCTGGATACTGCTCTTTCTGGTCTGGTAGGATTGGAGCCACGACGGACAGATACTGTGTGAGGCCAGTTTGATTTGGCACCCAGGCCAAACACTGGACTTTGTTCCCTAGATTAAGGAGCCAACCCTCTCGCTTCTTTTTCTTTCGCTCAAACTGCTTTGTCTTGGCTTGCTTCCCCTGTTTCTGCGCTGTAGAAGCTTCATCATCCCAAGCCTCGCCGAAATCAAGCACATCATTCTGCGCGAGGGAAAAGACCTTCTGGTTATCAACCGGGCCAGCGAGCACGGTATGTGGCCCTCGGGAACGAGGAAAGTAGACCGAGCGAGCGTCATTCTCCTTAAGCTTCTGAATGCGCTGCCTCTTCCTAAACGGTGCACCCACATCCTTACTATAGTACCAGTCCCATGCACGGGAGCTTTCCCGTTTCATGTCCTCAGCCTCCAAGCCAAATGAATTCCCGTATCCATAATCCGGCAAATCATGCGACTCGTTCAAAGTCTCGCGCGTCGGAAACGTAGAATCGACCCCCTTATACCAACGATCCCGCGCACTTATAATAGAAAGTATATCCCTCTCATCCGTGCCGAATGTAACGCGCAGATGAACCGCCTTTCCAACATGCTCAAGAGGGTTCCACGATCCGCGCGAATGCGTCTCCTCCCCGGGCACAGCAAGACTCCCATCCGGACGACGTTTCTTAACACTGCTGCTGGGCTTTGGCGTCGCGGCAGCAGCAGGCTTCTTCCGCTGACGACGACTGCCCCCGTCAACTTCTGAGGCCGACGCATCGTCGTCTTCCTCTGCATTTTCATCTTCATTCTCAAGGACCATTTCCACGTCATTGTCATTATACTCATCATCATCATCGTCGTCGTCATCATCAGCTCCGTTGGCATCGTCCATGGCAAAGTCTTCGTCCGAGGAACCCTCATCCGCGACAGCTTGTTTCGCCTTTCCCTTGCCCTTTTTGCGCTGCGGAGTTTCGGAGGTGGAGGGACCCTCTCCTTCGTCGCTAAGACCGGCGGCTTCGAAAGGATCATGGGTGTATTTTGTCCTGGCGCCAGAGGCGCGATTGGATCTGCGGGGACGAGGCATTGTGAACTGCGCTGGGTGCGGAGTACTAAGTGCGATTTCCTAGAGGGTCAGAATAGATGTTCGTCGCATTGCGCATGAGCTGCGGTAGGCGGGTAGATTTGTTGGCTGCTGGCGGGCAATCGCTGCGCTAGCTATCAGGCATGCTGTAGACGGATTATAACTTTGCGATTGAGAGACTGAAGCATGGATTAGCGGGGGAAATTCAAGAAAAAGAAAGATAACTGAAATGAAGAATGATGGATGGAGCTATGCTGTTTTCCTGTTCCGGGCAAGTGGGCTTGGCGGTACCTGTAAATACTAAATACGCATTACGCCCCACTCATGTGATACCAGCATCAGTCAGTAAGATTATAAGATGAACTTTATAGGAGTATAAGTTGGCATTGGATTGATTAATAGAGTGCTGTGTATAAGCAGCATACCTCCTAGCTGCTAGAATTTACTCACCTATCCTGTTTCTCATGCGGCTACTATCCAACGACGTCCGTATCAGCCTGTCCACACTAAAAGACCCCGCTCATGCAAGCAGTGGGCCGGCAGCAGTTGCGCATCTCTTGAACCACAATTCATCGCAGCTAGCAGCAATGCTCTAACAACTTTCTACCTACCATCTATCTGACAAGAAACTACCATCCAAACCCTTTTACGCACAGACATCCTCACTCTAACACATACACAACCACAACCACAACCGACTAACATGTCTCACCCCGGCATCCTCCACCACTACGTACATCCCCTCCAATCCCTCCAATTCTATACGCAACCAAACCAAATAACTAACCACCACAGGCCCCCCGCCTCGTCGCCTTCGAATTCACCCCTCCCAACAGCACCCCCAGTACCAACGCCCTCCTCTTCATCGGCGGTCTAACCGACGGCCTCCTCACAGTCCCCTACGTCCCAACCCTCGCCTCCGCCCTCTCCACCACCACAACCACCCCCAACAACAAGAATACATGGAGCGTCTTCAACGTCCTCCTCACAACCTCCTACCAAGGCTGGGGCGTGAACAGTCTCGACCGCGACATCGAAGACCTCGCCCAATGCATAACCTACATCCGGAAACTCAAAGGCCCTGAATCCAAAATCGTCATAATGGGCCACTCGACCGGCTCCCAGGACGTCCTTCACTACCTCTCAGCCCCGAACCCAGTTCCACACAACCCCGCCGTCAACGGACTTCAATACCTCACTAGACCCCCCGTCGACGGCGCAATCATGCAAGCGCCCGTTTCGGACCGCGAGGGAATGCACATCACCATCACTACGGCCGAGGCGCGGGGTGCCTACGAGCAGCTGGTTGGGCTGGCGAAGGCTGCTGTGGCTGAGGATCCGAGGGCGATTCTGCCGCTGAACTTGACGAGTTTGGTGGGATTGGATGCGGAGACGCCGGTCAATGCGTGGAGGTTTTTGAGTCTGGCGAGTCCTGAGAGTCCTGAAAATCCGAGCCAGGATGACTTGTTTAGTGCGGATTTGGGGGATGAGAAGCTCCGTGAGACGTTTGGGGTTGTTGGGGAGAGGGGGTTGTTGGGAGGAAGGCTTATGGCGTTGTATTCGGGGGCAGATGAGTATAGGAAGCCTGGGTTGGATGTGGAGGGGTTGATGAAGAGGTGGCAGAAGGCGACAGATGAGGGGGCTGGAGAGGTGAAATGGGATGCGGAGGGGAGTGCGGTGATCGAGGGGGCAAGTCATAATGTGCAGGATGTTGGACAGGAGGAGTTGGTGGAGAGGGTGAGGGGGTATTTGGCCAGACTCTAAACCATACAACACTACCTATAAGTCGTATAGATAGACAGCAGACAAACACACATTGAACCCAGTAAATACTATACAGAGCACTCAAGCTAGAAAGAATAAAAAAAGAGGGTATAAAAGAAACCACCACCCACACCAGCACCCCATCCTCTTGATAGGTAACCCCCCTAAACCTTCAACCAAAGCGTCACCACCCCCTTCAAATACTCCACAATCTCACTTCCCCCCAACTTACTCTCCCCATACAACCTATCCACAAACGTAATCGGACATTCAGCAACCCTGAACCCCATCGCCTTCGCGCGGACCATCATCTCCATCTGAAAACTATACCCCTTACTCTGCGTACTATGAATAACCTTCTCCAGCACACTCTTCTTATACAACCGAAAACTTCCCGTCAAATCACTCACCCCAGGCATCAACATCACATCCGCAATAAGATTCGCCGTGCGAGAAGTAAACTTCCTAAACAAATCCCATCCGTACACACCACCCTTGATGCCATCGCGGCTCGCGTACCGTGTGCCCGTCACGATATCTGCGTCCCCCAGCTTCTGGATGCGGATCATCTCCGGGATGAATTTCGGGTGGTGGCTGAAGTCGGCGTCCATGATGATGACGTAGTTGCCGGTCGTGAATTGGAGGCCGTGGATGTAGGCCGTTCCTAGACCGAGTTTGCCTGCTCGTGGGTGTAGGAGGATGTGGTTCGCGCCGTAGTGCTTTTGGAGTTGTTTGGCGATCTCGAGAGTGCCGTCGGGGCTGCCGTCGTCGACGATGATGATTTCCCAGTCTAGGTTGCTATTATTGTTCTTCGTTAGTGATTGATGGAGAAATTGGGAGGGAGGGGGGGAAAGTTGGGAAGGAAGTGGGAGGTGTACTTCTCGCGAAAGGTCCGCTCCAGGAGCCAGACGATGATAGGGAGGTTCCTGCGCTCGTTGTAGGTCGGCAGGATGACCGAGTATTTGTTTTCGGCGCCCATTGTGTTTGACAGGTAAATAAAAGAGAATGGATTCAGTTAGGTGGGGTAGCGAATGTGTGTGTGTGGGTGAGTGGTGACAGACAGATTGGAACTGTTGTCGTCAGGAGAAAAGAGGTGAGTTAGGTTAGTATTATTATTGCCGCGGGAGATCCGCGTTCGTCGTAACGTGGCCAGTCTAGACTAGACTACGGAGTACTACTACTACTGTACTTTCCGGAGCAGACAGGGCACGGACTTCCCTCTTTCTCTCTTTCTCTCACAACATAGATTACACATTGTGGTCCTATTTATTCCATCCACAATCTAATCCACATCACAAATAAATAATACAAAAAATCAAAATGGCGCAATCAAAACTAATTCCAGATTCAACCAACCCGCTCCGACGGCCGATCCGCCCTCTTCTCAATCTCCTCATTATGCCGTCTCACATCCTCGGGCGCATCCGCCGAGGTCTTCCCATCCTTATCGACATACGGCGACTCATCCCCATCAGCTAGGGTCGGATGGGCCTTGTTCGATGGCTCCTTGCTACTGCTGCTGCTGCTGTCGCTGCTGCTCTTCGCAGAGCCCGTGTCCGGTGCAGGCGGACCTAAATAAATTAAATTGGATCATCAGCTTCTATGCGACCGGTGTATAACATCACTGCTGCATACCTGGGTGCTCAATGTCTCGCGTGGGTTGGTTCCGCGGGTTATTGGGCTGCTGGGCTTCGGTGTCGCCTTCGCCCCCGTACGAGCTGTGAGCGTAGAGGCGTTGCCCCAGGGAGTAGTAGGCGCTGCGAAGAGGTGCCAGTTGGCGGGCGGAGATGGAGGAGGGTGTGGCTCGTAGGGAAAGGCGGTTACGGAGGAAGACGCTCATGATGTAGGTTATGGTAGCAAACTTGGTAATTGATGGTATTTCTGTGGTGGAAAATGTAACAATCTAGCAGACAGATAGATAGATCTTGGATAGATAGTTGATAGTAGTTTGGAAAAAAGATAGTATGAGGTAACATCATTCAGTGGCTGTTCGCCTATATAGTAGGCAGAGGTCGATGTCGCGATCGCCATGACGTTGCCGACCGGTCATCCACCTTGCAACTCATGGATCGACCAAAACATCGCCCCAGTTCTTAGGATTTACCTGTTCCACTGAATAGACGCACTCGTTACGCTCGCCCGCGAGACCCAAAAAAGCATCTCTTGAACCCAGAATTTATTATCTTGGCTGCTTCAGCCCATGAAAGCCAATGAATTCAGACAATATTGCCAGAACATGTCGAAATGCCACAATACCAAACGCCATCCCATTGATGGCCGCCGATAACAAGGTAATAGAAAACAAAAGCCAGCAAGGAAAGGTCCAGAAGTTGCGGGCCTCGATAGCATTAAACGAATGACTTGTCATGCCCGTAGTGTATAGTGCCTGGCACCGTTTCCCACCCAAAAACGCCGCCGAACTATTGTCGGACAAAAATGTGATAAATGTGCCAATGCAAATAGGCAAGCCAAAATCAACCAGAAAATAGCTCAAGGACAATGCCACCCAGCTTCAGGGGTGTTCAATACACGGAATGCACGCCGTACTCTGTCAACAGTACCGGATCTCATACCCAGAAAATAAACCAGCAGTCTTCGCAAGACAATCATTCGTATGCACGTGAGTCGAGAAGAAAATCGTTCCTTGGTCTAACGCCGACGCCGTAATTGTAAGAGGCCACGTTGGCAAACAAAAGCCGCTCTCGTTTCATCTTCGTTCTTCGGTTTCATGCCCTGTCGCATCAGTCCGTCAGGGATATGCAATAGCAATAGCTCTCATATTCGGCCTTGGCCGTATATGTCTGCGATGTCCCCGTGGCGGCCTCCACGGTCGTCGTCGGCGTGGGTTGAACCACCTTGATTTGTACTGTCTCTTGCGAAATTGGGCCGACTTGGCCGTCGTCCAGGACCTGCATCTGCTGGCAGTATGGATTGGCGGCCGAAGGGTTGTCTCGCTTCTCCTCCATCTTGATCCGACGAGGGTAGTCGGCGATGCTGCTGCTGCTGCTGCTGCTGCTGTCTCTCTTGGAGTAGGAGTTTGAGCTCCCTTGAGTGGCCTGCGCTATCTGAGTGCTTGTCGTCGTCACAACTGCGGTGCTGCTGTACTGATACTCCTTGGTCGTCTCGTTGATATACAAAAAGAACTCCATGACCGTGCTATTCCACCAACAGAACCACGGCTTGTCGCCGGCCTGAGCCGTTTCCTTGCGAGTCAGCATACTCGACACGACTTCATCTTCAGTCACATAGTCTCGTTTGGAGGACGAGCTCGATGGGAAGCTATCCTGCGGCACAATGACCAATTTATCATAGAACGTCATGAAGGTCAAAGCTGGGCCAAAGCTGAGATCATTGGAGTCCATCATCATACTCAAATTCTGAGTAGGGTTAGAGAAGACGGGCTGCTGGGCACCGTAAGTGAGTGAAGAAGAATAAGCGCTGCTGTATGAGTCTTCGAATGTAACATTGCGTTGCTCTTCCGTTCCTCCAACATTGATAGGGATCTTGCCCGAATTGAGGCAACCCCACGACACCCGGTAGTCCGAATCAGCCACGCAGAATTTCGACTGGTTCTTAGGAGATGCGGGGATAGCGTATTGGCCAGTAGGGAGCGTCAGCAGATTGGTGGGCGTGGCTGTCACGGGAGTCGCGTCCATCCTGGGCGTCTCCGTCACCGTCACGATATGTGGGCGACTCGGCTGGCCCCCGTGGTCTTGCTCGGCTGCCTTTCTTGCTCCTAGCACGCCGCCAATAATACCACCAATGCACCCTCCAATAAGCATAACCACTCCCACCAAAACCAGCGTCCAGACCGGTAATCCACAACATGCCTTTTTCTTGCCTTTACTCTTCAATTTCTCCTCAAATGCCATGACCCCAGTGACCGGCGGTTCTTCGAGGCCTCTGTTTCCATTACCGTTACCGTTGACGTTACCGCCTCCACTGGTTGTATTTTCCATCACTAGTGTATTTGAGGAAACCTCCGACATGGGTGGTCCAGCACGCTCATTATGAAGGATTTCGTCTTGCATGATGCCAGCATCATTGACGGTCGCAAAGGTGCCCTCCACTTTGGGAACAGCATTTTCGGGATAACGAGAGTAAGGAGGTAGTTGTTCAGTATGACCATCCGGTCCAATTAAGTCGCCAAGATCGTCATCGGCTCGGTTAGGTGGTCGCTGATAGACTTGCGCGTTGTGTCCGGGAAAGCCAAGAGGTACCATAGAGTTGTCAATTCCGTCATCCTCTGCCACCACGTTCTGTGGGTACATTGCATACGGATGCTGAGGGGCAGTCGTGTCCTCTAACGGTCGGTCCACCGGTCGTAATGTCGATGTGGTGGCCACACTGGGAGAGCGACTAACGCCGACCTGCGGGTACATCGCATACGGATGGCTGGGACCGGTTGCCCCCGTGTAGGGGCTCAAAGCCCGAACGGGCATGGAGAAACGCGAGGAGGCACTTTGGCTGCGACTGGTGATGGAAGGAGCGGTGGACGCGACGGAGTTGCGATTCGCTAGATCCACCCCCTTCGGAGGAAGACTCGATCGGTGGGGGGTTTCATCGAAGGAAACCCGAGCCTCATCGCCGAAAGGATCCTCAGCTAATTCGGCATCGGTTGGAGGGATGGTGTTGTAGGCCTTGGGCTGCTGCTGTTGGGGTACCGAACCACGAAGGGTGTTAGAGGAGACACTGGAGGAGATAGAGGGGCTTCGAGGGGTGAGAGTGGCTTGTTCGGCATCAATAGGTTCTAAGGAGTATTCGTCGGAGAAGACATTGGGGTTGGAGGAGCGACCGGACATGGAACGATGATGCATTGAATCGACTTGTTGAGACGGGGGTCGCGAGGACTGCGAGAAGGAACGGTTGTGGTCGGATGATAGACGCCCGGACATGGCGTTGAACAGCCCTGTCGGGCTACCTGTTTGTTTCAATCAATCTCTCAGAGGAGTCGGCCAGTCACCTGGGTCGACTGAAGCCGGATTGAGAGTTAAGAAGGAGAGAGCGAGAGAGAGAGAGCGGGAAAGAGTGACGAGTCGGAAGGAGAGGAAGGGGATAAAAGAGTGATAATAATCACGACAGCCAAGAGAAGTTACGAATCTAGAATGATAGACTGAGGATGGAGAGGATGAAGCGTTGGTGGGATGGAGTGGGAGAGGGTAGGATGTCGTGATGGTGGTGGTAGTGGTGGTGGTGATTAGGTAGTGGAGGGAGGAATGAGAAAGAGGAGAAGGGAAGGGGAAGAAGAGCCGAGTTTCAAGCCAGTCAAGGCCAGTTCAAGTCAGTCGGACGAGTTGGGGACGGAGTGGCTGCTGCCTCAGGAAGCCAGGGCCGCCCGAGTTGTGGCCGAAGGGGGTTTAGCGCGGACTGGAAGTGGGCAAACGAGCGAAAAAAGTGGGCGGCCTCTTTTCTTTTCGGGACCCAAGAAAGAGAGTGACGCTGGATTGCAACAATAACAAGAATCAAGCTAATGAAAACGAAAGGATGGACTTGGGACATTGGAAATGAATTAAATTTCAGCAAGTCCTTCCATTTAACTATCAAACTATTCATTCTTATTGCGTAGTCTCTAGATAGGTACTCCGTCTCCTCCCGTCATAGTCGATTTGTGTTCTATTTGTGGCATGTAGCTACTGCTGCGCCTCGCCACTACGGGTTACTTACTATCTATCTATCTAGTCGCGCTGTCGTAGTGACAGATACGGGGTAGTCTACCTCCCTCTCTCTGTTCTGCCGTGTTGGCCTAGAACATTCACTATCCACTTACTTCTATGTAAGTAAGAAGGACAAAAAAAAATAGAGGGTAAAATTTAATAAAATAAAAATTAAAAAACGAAATTTTTCGAATAACAGACGTGAAACACTCGCCATGGTTCTTGTCATCTTTTCAGGCCCTATCCGGCGCTGAAAGTATGAGGCAAAGTACCCCGACAAGCAACCGGCGTGGAGGCGTGACCACTCAAGTAACGCACCCACACTCCCACTTTCCCACTCTCCCCTCTCTCTATCTCTCTTCTCCCTCCTTGCGAAGCAACTTTGGGCCTGAAACACCACACTACATCTTCCTCCCCCCCCTCCCCCATCGTCGTCAGAGGCGCCTGCAGCAGAGACACCGGTCGCTTCTTCCCTTAGTCCCCAAGCGGTGTGCTCCGGATTCATCCCGTTCCTTGGCAGCATAACTTCGCTAATTCCAAGTATCTCGTCTACGGACCTTTCCATAGGTGATCTGATCCGATCGGTGGATATTTTGTTTTTTCTGAGTTGTGGGCGCTTCTTCTTTTTCTTCTACTTCGATTCCCTTCTTTTCATCCATTCATCTTCCCTGGTCCCTTGATCCGCCCTATCCTCCACAATCAAGTATGCCAAAATGAGCTAAACTAACAGTACACATGGGAAACCCACACCTTCTTTGCCTCAATCGGGTATGATCCGCCTCGAGTTCGGACAACCTCCAGGAGGCGGACTATCTCGCTGGAGGCAAAAGCGAGGAACGAAAAAAACCTAAAACGGTCAGGACCAACCAAACTAGCGGCCACTACTGGAGACAGAGGGGTCTAGTCATATCCGCCCGACTCTGAAGAAGGGTTCGTGAGGTGCTGCCGGTGGAACCCGCGAGGACCTAGTTGAAGTAGTGCATGGCTCGGAAAACTCTATCTGGCCGAATTCGGAAAGGCGCGCGCAATCCCTGGCTTGGGTAAGGATGCACGCATCTCCAAGATCTACGCGGTTTGGTTATCATGCGGTCGGGCGATTATATCATAGGAATGGACGGACGCTCTTTTCGCCGTTTCCGGCCTGTCACACAGGCTTCAGGTCAAGTGACAGACACACACAATGGTTGAACACAATTCTTGAATTATATTATGCTAAGGGCAATAGTCTAAGCAAGTGATGGTAGCCTGGCTCGCTACCATGCACGATCTCCTGCCGGTCATATAGACCATGGGACGATCTGGATGGTGGGCGACCCATGGCATCTGGTACCTGCCTGTCAGGAACCATCTAATCAAGGGCCAATGATTGAGAGGGGTAGAAAAAAAGAAAGAACAGAAGAAAATCGGACAAAAAGAAAAGCAAACACCGAAAGGGTGGGCAGCTTACATCACATAGATCGGAACCTCAAACATGCAATAGACACGACGAAAATATGGGAATGTTCAAGAGAAATGTACACACAACAAACAAAAGGAATCTATGTACTAGACAGCTTCTCCAAACTCAAACATATACAGAGATGGTACTTTTGTACACAAACGAGTGGATACTTGCCAGGACGTCGCCCTTGACAAGTTAAATTTTGGCTTCAGTGGCGCTCTGCTTCAATTGCTCTAGCTTTATTCGAATATCTGGCCCCGAGCACTCAAATTTATCCCAGGCACGCCGGTTCCAATTAAAAACCCACGGGTAGTCCACAACAACTTTCTGCAAGTTAGGACATGAGTCGAGGATGTGCTGGACCACATTTACCCAGCTTCCGTGCGCCAGGCCAATGGATTGAAGATCCAGTATCCTCAGGGTACTACTGAAGCGTGTCAGCCACATGATCAGATCTTCCGGCTCAACTGTAAGATACGAGAGCCTCAGCTTCTCGAGTCGGTTAGTTCGTATGTTTGCGGAGCTCGCTAACTTGAATATTGTTGAGCGACGTGCGGGGGTATCAGCTAGACTGTGAAGGGAAAGGCTTCGAAGTTCTGGGGCGTGCTGAAGGATGTGGGAGAGAGCAGTACCTCTCGAGAAATCTAATGAGGGCGACTCGGTAATCTTGAGCGATTTCAGGCGCCTCCACACCCTTGCAAGATTTGGGTGCATCATTGACTTCTCGTTCGCCCGCGACTTAACAACCCTGCTGTCCAGTATGAGTTTCTCGACTGGGATGGTGTTTTCAGCAAGGACCGCATAAAGAGCGTCCTCGATGTACATGACTTTGTTCTCCAAAGCCGACCCTGCCCTGGTAAGTGTGAAATGAAACTCTTTGCAGTTGACTAACCGATTCAAGTCCTGCCTCAATGCTTTCATCTCTGGAAGCTCATGAAGGGCCTTTCGGTCGTAAGATAGGCGCCCCCAACTTACCTTCCGTGCGGCACTGTGCCCGATATAGGGCACAGTTACATGCAACGACCTGGGAAGGTGATTGATTGTGGGGTCAATCGCTAGAGTGTGGATGTTTTCGATCTCTATTGGCGTGAGCCCGGTGTGTTTCCTGGCATGTAAGGAAGCAAGAATGGACGGGTATGCCAGTTTGCTCACCCTTTGGGAGACGAGATAGAGGCTATAGAGCCCATCCCGGTCAAGGTAGCTGGCGATCATATCGAATAGCTCTGCAGGCAGAGTATCGAGATTCTGAGATGCTTTTCGGGGTTCGTCGAGCACTGCCTGCTCCGCTGTTCCCTGCTCGGGAGATGACGGCTCGGTCGATGGCTGCTCTGGTAGTGACTGGGATAGAACTGACCTCACAGTGAAGTCTGTGGAAGACCAGGATCGTGCTGAAGTCTCGCTATCTCGTACACACAACGCCCACTTCCCCCAATATGAAGAAACGCAGTTGCCCATAGCGAATGATTCGTTCCGAGTTATAGCACGGATACGTTTCTATGCCGGAGCTATGATGCCAGCTCGTTATAAATTTCGATTTCAACATATTCTGCCATGGACAGCATGAGATGCCTATATACTAATCAATCAGACCGCAAGCCATGGTGACACAAGGATCCCATGGCTTCTCAGACTGGCTTATCACAGCTATGGGTTTTGGATGATGACGAACAAGGCAATGAGTAGGCCATGAAAAAGCCGCCATATCGCGCCTATGTCTCAGTCAATGGCGGGCTTTTCCTCGGTCGAGGTTTTACAATTCAATGAAATGCCTTTGTTTGTTAGTATGGCTTCGGACGATCGACAACTTGGAGCTGTCCATTGTTCAAGCTGCTCTCTGTTCTGATCAGGAAAAGATGATTAAGCGGCATCCTTCTTTCATTCTGGTGTTGGTGACCGGCCCGATTGGTTGAACCGCTTAAATATCACAACAGTAGAGGAAGTTTCCCGTCGATGGTTCCACGCACCGATCTCAAAGAAACAGTGGTTCTGAAGGTGGAGTTCTGGCTAGTAACAATCAACCAGTCAGACTGCAATCTGCTGAGAACCAACGATGAACAGGCCACAACAATCAAGAACAAGACCCGGAGCCACCATAACCCCTCGCGGTTCACAACTGGCTTAGACTAGTTGTTCCAAATGGCCCACCATCGTGAACCTCCTACACTGGGTATGCCATGTGGTTGGGTTATCCGCTGTCAGGTACCCTGGACGCTCTGTGGAGAGACTACGCCCTCACAGTAGTTGCAACCGACGGAGTCCGCAGGTTCTGTCTCAAGCCCGGCCAGACCTTCTATTCAGTCCACATTCCAAGCCAGATCCTGTATTATCCCCCACCAGTCAGGACCCAACGCTTTAGGTTGGAAAACAGGCCTGGGTTGGCATAAGGCTACTACTACTTGTCTGACATCAGTCCCTGGGTCGTGTAACCAGGAATCGCACGGGGCCTAGTGGAACTGTCGATACTCGTAATCGGCCCAGTGGTGCTTCTGGGATGATCCGATAACACACGCGGGTTTTTATCGGAGCGTGCAGGTTCTCCAACTGAGGCACTCAGTTTCGCTGTGCTGTTACACGTCTATTGGTGAATGGACAGCATTGACTGTCTGAGAATGGAGTCGTCGGGATTCTTCCCTCAACGCTCTTTGCATCCTAAAATTGTTTGGGACGATTTTTCTTTGTGATCGGTTCCAGTAATTTTTCGACCTTATCGCAGGAGGGGTGTCTAGCAATTGGGTGAACTAACCACTTACTTTAAGCGTACTAGTTGGCGCGCATGTTTTCCAATTCACACGTCAGACATCCTCTATTCCTTCAGTGACGCACCGATATCGCCATTGTCTGATTTCACGCACGGTTCTTTCCTCAGGTCTTGCGGTAGGGTCGTCATCTTAGCTTTGCATGCTCTCGCACTAGTTTGGCGGTCTGAGTACGAGAATTTTCTTGACGCTTAACGACAGTGGGGGTGTATGTGTGCTGATAATGTGTGCCGGCTAGTCTGGTATCCCCGTATGGATACTTCTTGCATATCTCCGCAAGGGTACAATAGGATTTCTTTGCTGATCAGGCAAATGTCACCGTGCGTTTGGGGAAGTAGTTCTCGGATCCTGGGGTTTATTCTATCGACGTATTCAACCACCACTGAATTGGCTAGACGGGCAAGTCTAGCGGTGACCTTGTGGGACATTCTATGTTACGCTCTCATAATGTTCAGAGGCACAAGCTCGGTGCCACTAGGTCATGCCTTCAGTGCACGAGTCGAGCATGAGCCGCTCGGCACAAAGCAGCATGGCCTGTATTAATGGCAGTTGGCTTGGTATCCAAGCCTCTCATATATACTCCATGATCAAAGCTACTGGATCTGAGGTCTACAACTTGAAAGCCTTGGCATGCCACCAGCCATGGAGAATTCACGATACTACCCATTAAGAGCGCTTCAGTAGCTGGCGTTTTTGGTATTGGGGTATCGTGTCACTAGTACTAGTACTGTTTACTGGAAATCACCGGTAGCCGAAGGTTGGTGGCATGACTTGTGCATGATCCTACGGAAATATATAACCACACATCCAATGACTCCTCCGGCGGAGGAGTTTACTGCGTTACAATTAGGAAAAAAAAAAAAAAAAAAAAAAAAAAAAAAAAAAAAAAAAAAAAAAAAACAAACCAATGACACCATGTGTATTTACATTATTAGCATACAAATACCATATAGTACAAAAGCCTGAGCTCAACCGCTGCCATACTGCCACCAGACCTAGACAGTGAAAGAGCAAGAGAGCGTAAACGAGAACTGAGGCGAAGAACGCGGGGCAACCAAAGCTAGCATGGCTTTATTAGTCACCAAATATAACGTTAAGTGCGCTATGGTAGTTCCAAATTCTAATGAACTAACAGTAATCATTTGTTATCAGTTATTCATGGCTTTCATCAATCAAACTCATCTCCAAGAGGAACTGTTGAGCGAGCATACTCCATGGGGATCGTGGGTTAGCTCAATATGGATTGACCTAGGGAAAGCTTTCTTCAACAAATGGGCCTATGGCGCAATTGGTAGCGCGTAGTAAGTTTCACTGAATCAAACAATGGTTTCCAACATCCACTAACCACTTCAACAGCGACTCCAGATCGTAAGGTTGTCCGATCGAGCCGGGCTGGGCTCATTCCCATCTTTTTATGCTTTTTCTTCTTTTTTTACTCTAGTAACCTGGCAAGTTATCGTAGTTGCATTGTTCACTGAGATAATACCCAATGGCACTGTATTGGTCAGTTCGTTGCTATTGCAGCATTGCATCATTCATTATCCATGTGGTCTGTAGAATTACACCGGCGTGATTTTGGTGAGCTTGGCTCTCCCTCTTTGTCCAATAGAAACAATCCGTAGGCTGAACATAGCAGGTACGACGAGCAAGTCCCTCTCAATTAGACATGCAGATAGCATCCCAATGTAGAAAGATGCAGTCGCAGTAGCTATGCTGATGCATGCATGCCTCAGGCCGCAACAGGTCTATCTCCGCCTCCGCGCCCAAGGCCGGCCGACCGACCAGCTTCTCCAATTCCCCCTCTCTTTCAAACATCCCTACTCCCCCAACAAAAGGCTTCTCGCCGCCGAAGCTTGGCCGCCATGTCGGACGAGTCGAAATCGAAAGGCTTCCCGGACATCTCGGCCAAACTGTCCGCAATCCCCAAGAAGTCGCTTTTCGAACGCCAGAAAGCCGAAGCGGAAGCCAAACGAGCCCGCGAGCAAGCCGAGACCGCCGCCGTATATGAGGACTTCGTCAAGTCATTCGAAGATGACTCGCCAGTTCACGACCGACATTCCTCCGATGGACGATTGAGTCGATTCCCGCCTAAAAACCCAGGCTTTGGTGGCCCCGGAAAGCGCCATTTCACGAGCTCGGGGCCGCGCTTGAGCGGTCCTGGTACTCTGGGACCACCACCTCCGAGAAAGCGCCCACACGAAGGGTTTCAGCCAATACACCGTAATCGGGATACAGCGTCGGGGGTACTGGGGTTTGATAATACTGCACCGGCTGCCGTGTCAGCTTTCCGTGCTTCGGACGATGAGGATGAAGCAGCTGCTGATGCGAAAGAGGCTGAACGGGCTGCTGCGAAGCCTACGTTATATCTTGCGTCTCTACCGCCCGGGACTTCGCCTTCGGTGCTTAAGTCTTTGATACCCTCTGTGTTGACTGTCGATAATGTTAAGATCCTGCGACCCCCAGGTCAGCCTATAAACGACCGGAAGTCGGTGGCCGCCATTGTGACTCTCGCAAATGAATCTGCGGCCTCGGATATCGATAGCACTGTTAGCGCTCTACAGAACAGATACCTAGGATGGGGATACTATTTGACAATCTCGAGACACCTTTCCTCTGCCGCTATTGGCTCGACGATGCCGGTCACTGTCGGCCTGTCTTCCGCAAGCTCTCTTCCTTTTGGCGCCAAGTCGATAACGCCCGATATCCCTGGACGACTCAATCGTGCGCCACCCCCGGGGTTGCATCGTGGAGGATTCGCGCCACCGTCGTCATACGGATCGGCTTATGGGAGACCTGGTCCTTCCACCCAGGTTGAGGTGAAGGCACCGTCAGACTTGAAACAGCTGAAGCTGATACACAAGACACTGGAGAACTTATTGAGCTATGGACCGGAGTTTGAGGCGCTGCTCATGAGCAGACCCGAGGTTCAGAGAGACGAGAAATGGGCATGGATTTGGAATGCTAGAAGTGCTGGTGGTGTGTACTATAGGTGGAAACTGTGGGAGATTCTCACCAATACCCGCCCCCCTGCACATCGACGAGGCAGGCCTCAACCCCCATGCACTATATTTGAGGGTGGTGCGAACTGGGCCCCGCCGGAGGCACATATCAAGTTCGAGTATACAACACGCATGGACGAATTTGTAACGGACGATGACTACGACTCCTCTGACGAAGAGATGTCGGATTATGAAGACGAAAGACGAAACCTTGGTGGTGCACCACCAGCAGAGGGCCCTGGTGCCGCCAACGAGGGACTGGGCTATATGAACCCTTTACAGAAGGCCAAGCTAACCCATCTGCTTGCTCGACTTCCGACTACGCATGCTAAATTACGAAAGGGAGATGTTGCTCGAGTTACTGCTTTCGCCATTGAGCACGCGGGCGCCGGGGCCGACGAAGTTGTGGAAATGATTGTATCGAACATCATGAACCCGTTTGCCTACACTGGGGCGAATCCCGATCGTGAGGCAGAAACAGGAATTGCCCGTCGTGAACAAGCAGACCTAGCCAAGGATAACCCCGCCGAAGAAGGACGGCCACCGACGAAGGAGAATCTGGATACATCAGCTGCGAAGTTAGTCGGTCTCTATTTAGTTTCCGACATCCTCTCATCTTCCGCCACCAGCGGGGTGCGACATGCTTGGCGGTATCGGCAGCTGTTTGAGTCTGCTCTAAAGACACACCAGGTGTTCGAGCACTTGGGAAGACTTGAGAAGGACTTCAGATGGGGTCGGCTGAGGGCCGAAAAGTGGAAGCGCAGCGTTGGCACTCTTCTTCACCTGTGGGAAGGCTGGTGTGTGTTTCCGCAGTCAAGCCAAGAACACTTCTTCCAGATCTTTGAGAAGCCGCCGCTCACGGAAGAGGAGCTACGAGAAGAGAGGGAGAAGGCTGAGGCTGAACGCGCTGCGAGTGCATTCTCCAAGAACAAGAGCCGCTGGAAGACAGTCGATGAAGATGCTACCTCCGGGAAGTTTGATCCTGGGCGAGCGTCTGAAACACATCCTCACCGGATGGATGTCGATAAGCCGACGGCAGCACCAGCAGCGGCTGAGAGCTTTGATGGAGAATCTATGAGTGATATTGACGGAGAACCCATGGAGGACAGCGACCTGGAAGGGCCGGATGGAGAGCCAATGGAAGAAGACTCTGCTGCAGAGGAAGACCCTAGGGAGTCGGAAGAGCAACCACAAAAACCAGCCGAGCCACCAGCCCAACCGGAGTACCAGCCGCCAGCCCGAAAGCCGCGGCCTAAAGCCGAAGATATGTTTGCCGATTCAGACGATGAGTGATATAGGGCTGCTCGGGTATGAATGGTGAAGACGGAATGACATGTCTATATTACTAGGTTTTAATGTCAGGTTACGATACCTTTTCTCGTATTATGCATATCACAATGGAGGCTGTCTACCGCGTAGTAGGAGTTTGGTTGCAGATGTAGAAACTATTAGTCAACAAGATGTATGAAAGTGAGGCTGTAAGAAGTGAGCGGAGTGTCATGCTTGCTGCCTTAAAAGGGCGCTAAGGCATCGACCCTGGCGGCGCCCCACAATTCCCCTCGCGACGGAAATACTTTTGATGTTGATGTCAACCTCGACTCTTTCCTTCCTGTCTATCCCACTGCCACTGCCTCATCTCCTTGCATCCTCTTCTTTTTAGATCTCACAAATACCACATCCATCAAAATGGCCGGTAAGTCTACTCTTGCAGCGCCGCTCTCCTCGATGCGACGCCCCGTCCATCTCATCTGATGTTTTGCTGCCCCTCTCTGAGGCTCTTGGGCTCCCCTCCACGGCGAAACACACAACCACCATCGCAGACAATCCTGACAGTGAAAGCTAACGTAATGCCTTCAACATTTAGACTTCCAGAACATCGCACGTACGTGTTATCACAACTATTTCCCCTCGTCTGGAGGATTGACTGCATGCATCGTCGCATCAATCAAACCCCGCCTCCTATCCCAATCCATTCGCATCGCAGATGCCCGAATCAACCCAAACAGACCATCTGTAACATGGCCTAACATGTTTCACTACAAATAGAGCAATTCGTGCAATTCTACTACAACACTTTTGACTCGGACCGTCAGCAGCTGGCCGGTCTCTACGTACGCTAAACCACCCCCGCATTCCACCATTCAAAGGCTTTGAAACTGGCTAACATATTCCACCCTCTGATCGATAGCGCGATAACTCTATGCTCACCTTCGAGACTTCCTCCCAGATGGGTGTCGCCCCCATTATGGAGAAGCTGACTGTTAGTTTTGTCACCAGCCTTCGCTCAGACCCATTACCGGCTTGACTAACACATGCGATGCGATACATTACAGAGCCTTGCCTTCCAGAAGGTCCAGCACCAGATCTCCACTCTCGATGCTCAGCCTTCTGTTAATGGCAGCATCATCGTCATGGTTACCGGTGCCCTTCTCGTATGTACCCTGCCTTCGTTGGCGGAAGATGCCCTTCCTCTTTTCCCCCTACCCCCTACCCCCTACCCCCTACCCTCCATCCCCATCAACCGAGGTTGGTTTGCTGTTGATTTGACTGACTTGATTCCGCCTCTCTTAATAGATCGATGAAGAGGCCCGCCCCATGAACTACACCCAGACTTTCACTCTCAACCCCGAGGGTGGCAGCTACTACGTCTTCAACGACATCTTCCGTCTCATCATGGGTTAAATTTGAAACATGAGGAATCAGCGGGGTTTTTGGTGTGACGTGTGTGATGGGTGACTAGGGGGGGCCCCATTCAGTAGACAGCTTTCCATGAGATGAAGTTAATGAATTAGTTCCAAGAGGATCGACACATGCTTTTGGTTGCTGTGTTTCAGTTGATTCCCCTGTCCTTTCATTGTGAGAGTTTATATTATTCTTTTCCTTGTTCACTAATATATATACTATACTATCCGCCCCTTTCTCTCTATTACACCTGAGCCTAGAACCGAGGACAGTCAATCATACACAGCTGCGCCAGCAGCGATTGATACATTGCAGCCAAGAAGTATAGTCTATCCAAGCAAGGTATGTAGGTAGGATATACATGGCATCTGAACAGAACAGGACGATCTCAGAAGAAAAAGTACAGTTTTGCGCTTTTGCATCTTCCAACCAACCAACCACATGCCAGACTCTCCGAATAAGCCAATTAAATGAAGATGACCATCACTGATCCCTCAACAAAGGCGTCTCCTCGGACGGCAAGTCCTGATCATCCTCATGCGCCACCTCCTCTTCCCCATCCTCACCCCTCCCAACCACAGTATCCTTATCATGTTCTTCATGACCATGTCCCCGATTCGGTCCTAGGAACTCAAAGAACACACCCAAGCACAGCAGCGTCCCCTGCAGACAAGCCGTCACTATCAACACACCCCAGGTACTCCACCCCTTCGGACCTAATCGCGCTGCGAGACTGCCCGCCCAGACGAGACTGCCGGGCGTTTGGATGCACATCATGGGGATGCTAAGCGATCCGACGCAGCGGAGTCGCAGGGTGGTGTAGATCTGGGGGAAGTATTGGATTGAGGCAAGGAGGGCGGAGAGGATGCCGCAGAAGTTGGACCATGCTTGGAGGGAAGAAGGGCGGGTGTAGCCGACGGCGAGGGTGGTGATGAGCATGACGGCGGCGTGGATGATGCAGATGACGGCGACGGTTAGGGCGGTGCGGTAGGTTGGGCTGGATTTGGGGAGGTGGGTGGTATTTCGGGGGAAGAAGAGAACGAAGAGGAATAGACTGAATTTTGATATTAGTATTAGAATCGTTTGGGTGAGAATAATGAGAAGGGGATGGGGCTGGACTTACATGATGAAGAAGCAAAGGCACTGGGTTCCGACTTGGAGGATTCCGAGAATTCCTGCGAAACAGCCCATTCCGTTCACTTCCTTGCAGCAGGCCATGTCGTGGAGGCTTTGTTGTTGCGAGATGACGTTGGCTAGTGCCGAGGAACCAGATGTGGTTCCTAGGAGGACGAAGTACGGTGAGATACCGAAGGAGGTCTTCATTGTTAGGATGCGGACATGTTGGGGGGTGTAGGAAAGGAGGATTCCGAAGACGATGAGGCTGGATGCAGTTAGCCTGAGCTAGAGTCGACTTGGGTAATGCTTGGAAGACAATACATACATGGAGAGGATGAAGTTTTTGATATCAGGCGAGGCCAGATGCTCGCATCGCGGATTAGAGAGGTCCATGTTGAGAAGCTACTGTGACTGCACACACAAGACCACGTATATATCCGATATATGGCTGTCACCAGCCAGAGATAACTGTTCCAGACAGATGGTATGAATCAAATCAATTAATTCAGCAAGCGGGACGTCGAGCACAGCTGGACCATTAGATATACCCCGAGCATAGGGGGCGGTTTGGAGGGAAAGGCGGAGGCGGCCCGAGACAGCGGCGGATTATTGGATCCTAAAACAACATTCTCATACCAGCACACACCCGCGTTGATTGGACCTGTGTGGCAAAGGAAGTGGATGAGGATGACTTGTCAGGTAGATATTAGTTGAGTAGAGTAGATAGTGCCAAAGTAGGAGGAGTGAGGAATGAGTTAGCAGATTAGTGCCCTTGACTAGCCATCACTCAGCAGTTGTTCTCCTTATCGCCCGTCTCCGCATTGCCCAAATAGGCAAGGCTGGGCCGATCGCCCTAAAGAGTTAGCGGCAGATCATGTGCCTTGCATCAAGAAACATCAATAGTATACTTGATGTATATTGTTTGTTCACAGACTCAACCAAGTCACGAAAGACCCCCGGTCGCAGGCGGTGGGACAAAGGATCGGACAGTGAATGGTGTCAGTCAGCAAGCCAGCAAAGCTTACTCAACTGCTGCTGGGTCACTAACTATGGGCCACTCTATCATCGATGACGCCAGAATTGGGGGAAGCTGGCCTGCTCCTCGTCATACGTCACTCGACGCTCATCCCGCGCCGCCTCCCTGATTCTTCTTTTTGACGAGAGATCGCCAGCTCTGCGACCAATAAATATCTTCATTCCGGGACGTTGTGGTCTTACTTTCTCTTGCTTAAGATCTCACAGTTCACAATTGTAAGTTGCTCTCACTGATACTTTGCATGGTTCGTGGTAGAACGAGAGCTGACCTTGACTCTATAAGCAAACAACAACAATCAACGCTCGATATAATCTCTACCTCTCGCCAGGATGAAGCTTCATTTGGCTTCGTATCTGGTATTTGCGCTCGCAACCTTTGAGGCGGTTGGAGCTTCCAGCTGGTTTAGCAAGGCTGGTACGTCAACCTCTATACCATTGACTGCTTTGACTGCTCCCATGCCGAGACAACCGCTAACATCCATCAGTTTACAACAAATGGCATGAAACCGAGTTAGAAAGATGGCTTTCTGATCATGGTAAGCTTCCCTTCCCGTATAGATCTTTCTCTGTTGCATAGTTGACAATGTCTATAGACATCCCGTACCCGTCGCCGGCCGATCGCAAGGATCTAGAGTCCCTTGTGAAGTCCAACTGGGAAGCTAAAGTCCAGAAGCCCTTGGCACATGCTACACAGCACTCTCATGATCACTGGCATGATGCCAAGGAATGGCTCTTTGACACGTAAGACCTGCGAGTCTGTCCTTCATGTAAGATATTGTACTAATAGTCTACACAGGTGGACCGACTCCCAGTTGAAGTCGTTCCTGGACCGTCATGGTATTCCTGCTCCCCAGCCTCGCAAGCGTGATACGCTTTTGAAAACTGCTCGCGAAAACTACGAGTCTATTGCCAGGAAGCTTGGAGAGGCTGTCGCCTATCCTGGTAACTGGGTTTATGAGCAGTGGACCGAATCTGATCTCAAGGAATGGCTTGATGAGCGTGGCTGGCCGGTTCCACAGCCCACCACGCGCGACAGGCTTATTGCATCGGTCCGCCGTAACGCTCGACTGGCCAGTTTGAATGCGAAGAGCATCGCTGCCTCTGCCTCAGCGTCCGCGGAAGCTGCGCAGGCTACTCTGAGCGATGCCCTGTTCAAGGCTTGGTCCGACTCCGATCTGAAGAAGTTCCTCGATGAGCACGGTGTCAAGGTACCCCAGGGATCTAGACGCAATGAACTCATGGCTCTGGCGAGGAAGCACCGCGCCTCTCTGGTTAGCCAGGCTTCGGAGGCCTCTGCCACCATCTCGTCCACCGCTACTCAGATCATTGGTGCCGCAACCTCCAAAGCTGGTAACGAATACGAAAAGGCCACAGATGTTGCTCAGGCCAAGTTCCAAGATAGCTTCGATACCGTCATTGAAGGATGGTCCGATTCGCGTTTGAAGGCTTTTCTCGATGCGCGCGGAGTCCCTGTGCCTCAGAGCGGCAAGCGTGACGAGCTCCTTGCTAAGGTGCGGCTCCACAGCCACAAGGCAGCCACTGGCTGGTCTGCTTGGACCTTTGATACCTGGGACACCGAGCACCTGAAGTATGTTTCCTTTGACTTCAATATCCTGATATGAATATCCTAACATATATCTAGGAAGTACCTGTCCTCTATGAACGCCAAGGCAGCCCACCGCGCCGACATCACTCGCGATGAGCTTGTCAAGCAAGCCCAGGAAAACTACGCCAAAGCATCCAAGACCGGTGGTGCAAACTTCGCATCGGCCACTTCCTACATGGCGCAGGCAACTGATGCAGCCAAGGGTTCCGCCTTCGACACCTGGACTCATTCCGACCTCAAGGCTTACCTTGACTCGTACGGCATCCCGGTCTACCAGGGCTCCGGAATCAACGAACTTCGCGCCGCTGCTCGTCGCAATGCCGAGTACTTCCGCTACGGCACTTCGTCCCCCTCGGGCACTATCTTCGCTAAGATGCAAGAGGCCGGCCAGTGGCTTCTAGACCAGTTGAAGATTGGCGCGTCCAGTGGTCGTGCCCAGGGCCAGGAAGCCGCAGAGAAGGCCAAGGCTAAGGGTTCTGAGGCTGCTGAGAAAGCCAAGGCGCAGGGATCCCATGCTGCCTCGAGCATGCGGGTCGAACTGTAAACAGACCAACCCGACTTCTGATACTTTTCCTTCGATGTTATTCATGTTTACGGGGGGCGTTGTTCAAGGGATACGACGTTATGACATCACATAATGACTGCGGGTCTTGAGAGGGGGTGGAGGCGGTCTACGATATTCACTGAATCCTGTCTGGTGCAAAAGTTGGGGACGGAAGGGAAGGATGAATAGTTGGAAGTGGAATTCTTCGAGTAATAAATTTTAGTAGTTATTGATATTTCAAATCGAACAATGCAACCAAGTGTACAATAACCCGCTCTTATCAATGTCAGCTTAAGATTCCGAAACCACTGAACTGAATTGAATTGATCCTCAATCAGCATGACTAAAATACCAATGCTTTTAAAATAGGATATGAATCGCTTATACCGAACTCGATGATAAATATCCTCAGTCCCTTGAACCATTTAAACGTACATCTATCTAGCCCTCTCCGCCCAACTCAACCCACAATCCCAACCCATCAAACCCACACCATCATCATAAGAAAAATAAAAATATCAAATCAAGCATTCTTAGCCTCCGGATCTCCCTCAGCCACCAACTTCCCAACGACCAAATACTTCTCAGAGAAGCGCTCCTCCCACGACTGCAGATTCTCCAACTGCTCGTTATCCAAATCCTTCAGATCATCCAACGGACCCTTCAGATCCTTGGTGAGCATTTCCTCGTCGAAGCTCTGGCATGCCAGACCGCGGGATGCGTCGCGACCGGCGAAGTTCTCGTAGGGTCCGCCCTGCACGTTTCATAGATCTTCATTAGTCGCCTATTGTTTCTTTCTTTCTTCCTTCAAATGAGGGGAATGGGGTTTTAGGGAAGGTGTGTATGTACCGGTCCGTAAAAGTTCCTGCCGGGAGTCACGTCGAAGACACGACCACGGACAGCGAGGTAGACGGGAGCGTCGTTCTCGCCGTTGAAGGGGAGGAGCGTGGTTGGGGTGAAGGTGCGGAAGACGACGGGGGGAGGACCCTTGGGGAGGCTGACGGGGGCTTTGGGACGGAGTTGGAGGTAGACGAGGATGACGAAGAGGGAGAGGAGGATGAGGTTAATGGGGGTGGCGATTGTCATGCTGGATTGTTGTTTATTTGTTAGTGAGGGGGATTCCTTGGGGAGAGTAGAGGAGAGGAGAGGGTGATATGTTGGTGGTGGGTGAGGATAGTAAGCAACTGACACTTCGGCGGGCTGCGGGACAGCTTCGTCTGGAGGGATGGGGTTAGTTAGTTTGTTTAATTGTTATTGTTGGTTTAGGGGTTGATGTAGATTTAGGGATTTACCTGGGGTAGACATGGTGAGCTGAGTGAGTGAAGATTTGTGGTATAGATGTGTGTCAGCGTTAGGTGAGGGGGATAGAGAAAGTGATGGAATGAAGATGATGATGATGCTGGAGTTGGGAGAGCCGCGGAACTCGCGATCATGACGAAGTTGAGGAGAAGAGCCAATCAGTGAAGGGGGAATGAGTGCGGAGAACAGGGCCGATTACGGTACTGATACGGTACGGCACGGGTTATCGACACGTGATAGTATGCTTGTGCATGCCTGATGGATCAGGCAGGAAAATCTATTCAAGTGTTTGTTTACTCCGTTACTAAGTAGTTACTAAGTAACTAGTTCCTACTGTTGTTTGTGGATACTCTTTTGCTCGGACGATTAACCCAAAGAATCTTAAGGCAGAGAAGATCAACTGATCAGACCATTCCTGGGAGACCGTTTGAGAGTCTGTGCGACGGAGATTGCTGTCTGGTTCACTATACTAGAAGTAAATTATACTAATATTGGGATGCTCCTCTAATTGCGATGGAGCGTTGGGCTGCTCTCGACCATGGGGGCAGTTAAAATTAGAATTGAAGGACCATCCTCGACTAACCGACTGACTCTGAAACAGGATCCTCCCGGCTGCATCCAAGTAGTGCTAGTGCTGCTGCTGCTGCTGCTGTCACTTGCTTCTCCGTGCTCCATTCATTTCTCATTCATTAAATTTCATCCCTTCTTTGCTATTCACCTACTTACTCTTTTCTCCGCTTCTCGCACGCAGGCAAACCGGTTTGCTTTCAAAGAGAGGACCACCTTGATTAGCTGTGTTTCTTTCTTTTTCTTTCTTTCTTTCTTCTTTCTCCATTCTTTCCCCTCGCTTTTGCATCTGCGTGCGTTTTTTAATTTATTTTTCTTTTCTTTCAAGCCAATTGTCTGGTCTTATCTGTAGTAGTATAACACCAGCTTTAGCCCTTTAATTAATTGTTCACTCGCTCTTCTCCACTAGTTCTCCTCCTTCGTCGTCTTCTCTCTTTCTCTCTCCCTCCCCTTCGTTCTGCTGTGCTCCAATTCAGCTCTACTCTCTGACGTGCAGGCATGTCAGCTGCATGAAACCCACCTCTTTTCGCCATAGCTATATTGCTTTTTTTTCTTCTTCTATGTTAATCAGCGACCGTTTTGTGTCACTCCTTGCTTAGCCATTCCACCACGATCTAGAAATACTTTAAAGGTATGCGTTGAGATACGGGTCACATTCCGGAATTTTGGACTTTCGTTCTAGCCTCGCGGGGTCTGATACTTATTTGTTGAATCAGTTTAACCACCGATCTTCCATCAATTTCACCCAATTTTAACACCCAAGAGTCCAACCGGCAACATGTGGGGGAAAATGTCTTTCCATCGTTCGCGGAAGCCCGTGATCGGGAAGCCTACACTGATCGACAAGACCCTAGATGATAGTGTCTACCGGTCTCTGTCCCCCGCTCCGGGCAACCAGAGCAGTGACACACTCGCCCATCCCAAGTCTCGTCCCGCAATTGCCCGGTAAGTCGTTTCATCCTTCTCTCCTGACTGTAATCAAAGTAGCTGTGTTCTCTAACGCCCTTCTAGCAACCCTACGGACTCGCTCCTTCCTGCGCAACGCCCCGACACGGGTCGACGGGTCGCGTCCACCTCCCATGCCCTGGACATTGCAACTGGTGACCAGCCTCACCAGCGTTCCGCTAGCCTATCGCATAATTATCTCCTAAACCCAACCACCTTCACTCACGACCTATATCGACCCGAAAGTGCAAGCATTTCGCCCCCTGATTCCCCCATCTCCTTCGGTCGCCCACCGGCGAGTCGCGACAGCTCGCGTGTGTCACCCATAGAAGACGACTTCATGCTCGATTCGAGCGCCGGATCCATGGAGAACAAGGAGAACGCCAAATTCGCTAGCCAATTGCCCGTCTTGCGCAAGCGCGCTAACTCGCAGGCAGACCGGCTACAAACGCCCAAGTCCTCAAGAAGCCAGACATCCAGATGGGACGACTTATCTGGCGAGCTGACGCCCAGCGACTTGAGCAGGTCTGGCCAGACAACTCCCGGCAGCGTTTCGTTCCGCACCGAAATCTCGGCAAAGCCTACCTCATCCCATAGCTCGAATATCTTTGGCTGGAGCAAGGATCATCTGAATTCAAAAAGGAAACTATCGGAGCCACGCACCCGGCCGTCCAAAACTGAGAACACGCTCCCACCTGGCGTGCGCGAGCCCTGGAAGGGACCTAGTGGACGAGCCCCGATAATAGCCCCCATCCAGGAAATGCCGAGGGCTAGATCACCATCACGTGTGAACATGTCCCGGAGCAACGATCGACTAAGAGAAGCGTACAGTACGACACCCGATTATGCCACTTGCGGGTTTGTTCCGACTGTTGTGACCACGATTACGGCTGGCGATTCCAAGCCAAAGGCGTCGTCGAAGGTTAAGCACACAACTAGCAGGGATAATCTCCGAGCACGAACCCCGGAGGAACCGGCTCCGAGCATTGTCAGCAGTGCTGAGCCGCCCCGTGTTGATTTCCCCGCACCAGATGACTGGGAGTCATCGTTGGCTGATTTGAAGTTGACAACTGATGACGCGGCCGAACAACCTGCAAGCCGGTTCAGCGCTACTACATATGAACCTACAGAAACCGCCAGCTCCGTTGGAAGTGCGCGCGGTAGCATAGATGCCGCATCTCAGTCCACTGAACACGTACCATCAATCATGTCTCGGAAACGACCTGTACCTAGTAACGTTGCGCCAGCAAAAAAGCCCACCAGAAAGCCCACGCCGGCGCAGGCCGCTGAAGCCGAACCGCCTAAGGATCAGTTACAACTTACACCAGAAGAACAGATCCAGAACCGCATCCAGACGTTGGAGGCTCGCAGAGACACCCTGACGCGCCGGAGAGCGAACGTCGAAACAATCATCTATGAATTGACTCAAGTGATCCAGCCGAGCTCCGTTGCCTACGACATGGCAGCCAGGGACGAGGTGAAGCGGACGGTGGCCAGCCTTGAAACAGAACTTGCGGAGATCAAGCGGGAAGAGCACGAAATTGGTCTGAAGCTGTTCAGGGCTTGGAAAAAGCGCGACGATCTTGGGTATAGTGGGGGTAGCTTGTGGGTCAAACGAGTGACTAGTTGAAGAGCATCGGCTGTGGCCGTTGGATTTCTTTTCTGGGTATCTTTCAGGATTCCCTTCCCTTCCCTTGAATCCTCTATCATTGTCATTTTGTTCATTTCCTTTTTCACCATCCTTTGGTCAGATTTTCCTGCTGCTGGATATTGGCCGAGGCGTGTCTTTGAGCGTTGCGAATACCCTTGGGCAGCATACAGCGGGTTTATGTTTACTTCTTCCTAACGATGCCAGTGGGCTATCTTCTTACTGTGCCGTGCGCAATGATACCCTTTCCGCTTGTTGGGGCTCCTATTCATGAAGCTGATCCTGGTGATTGACGGTATGGATATTTCTGGTGAATAGCAGAAGGTGCATTATTGTATGAAATGAAAAGGTGTCAAAGAAAAAGTGGTTGCTCATGGTATTAGTGCTCAATGCATATGCAAATACTCCACACCGAGTTGTGGGTCGTAGCTCGTTGTATCTCGTGAGGACATATAGAACCTCAAGCCCACAGTCCGACTATTTCTTTCCAGACTTCTTGATGCCCTGGTTACCAGTGTTCAGGGGGCCCTTGCCCTTGGCCTTCTCCATAAGTTCCTTCTTAGCCTTCTCCTCTGCAGATGCCCAAAATGATTAGCAATAGTGACTGCCACGAGTGTGCATGCAATGGGATACATACCAGCTCTCTTCTTGGCCTGGAAGGCGAGGTCATCCTCATCCAGCTCCTTCTTGTCCTTCTTGGCGGACTTGAGAGGCTTGACCTTGCCACCTGTGCAGAAAGCAGATCAGTATGAGGCTATGTAAGATGAGCTTCTGAATAGTGACGGCATCATACCTTCTCTGCTTTGACCACCCATTGTGTCGTAGAATAAAAGTGTAGTGAGCGTGGAGGAAGAGGATGTGAAGTGGCGCTTGCTGCGAATCTTGGAGGAGGGGAAGAATCGCGGCGTCGCAAAAAATCGGCTGCTTATCAGCGATTGTCCCGCGGGGAGCCACTAGTCTCCTTTCCGCTTAGCCGCAAAATCTTCGGCGGCCGCCCCTCACCGCCCGGGCATCTCCCCATCTCAACTTTGGCTTCTCTCGCACCTCATATCGCTGCCAAGTTTCCATCCATCCAGACTTTCCATCCTTCATCCCATCTACGTGGTTCTGTCGGTCTACTTTTTTTAAATACAAAAGGATCTGAGGGAACTTCAAACAAAATCACACATCAAAACACTGTCTCATGCTTTCTTGAGACGGTAGTCAAGGGCAAGGGCCGTGGCATTTTCAGCCGGTTGGACTTTCTCAATACACTCCTCCCAAATAACGCTTCGTCGGAAACGTTCTTGCTAACCGGGACTTACTTCTTTTGTCTCCGAAGCTGCTCGAAGAGCCAGCCCATACCTCTTTTTTTTAGTTCATCCTAAAGATCCCTGAGTGAGCCTGGTAATATACCACCATGGCATCCCGCAGGTCGAGGTCTCCATCGACCCCTTCAGAGGGTGAGATCATCGAATCAGGTTCAGAGACGAAGGCAACTACGTCGAAACTTCCTCTTAATGGCAGCATCGTTGACCGTCCCACCAGAGCTAGTCCTGCATCCGTGACGCGGAGCAGATCACCACGCCACCGGAGATCGAGGACCAGGACCAGGTCGACCTCGCGTACGCGGTCCCGTTCTCCCTACCGCGATTACAGAGGCTACAAGCGGCGCCGGGACGATGACTATGATGATTATGACCATGACGACCGGCGATACCGACACGAACCGCCCCGACGCGTCGGATCCCGATACGATGACAGCCGGTACTACGGACGAGGTCAGCCCGACCGACGCGCACGGCCTTCCTATTATGACTACGACCGTGAAGATCACTACGGCGATGGCCTTCGATATAGCGACGAATCTGATCGCCGCAGAGAGAAACGCGCGCGCACGCGGAGCCGGTCGCCGTACCGCGAAGTTCGCAAGCCTAAGCAGTATTCCGGGGATGAGTGGGAGTCTCCAAGAGATGAAAGTACTGCCTCTCGGAATCGCAGGAGGGGGGCGTCTATTGAACAGTCAGTGAGCGAGCGAGGGAACACTCCAGTCGTCGCTCAAGGTATTAAGCAAGATGCTGAAACTCAGAAACCTCAGGTGCAGCAAGCTTCTGCCACCTTACATGCCCATGTTGATAGGTAGGTTTTCCCAGTCGGTAGATGGTACCAGGCTAATGACTTTAGTGTGAATGGGGCATCCGAGACTCACGATGAACAACCCCCCGCCGAACCCCTTGACGAAGCAGCCCAGTTAGAGGCCCGTCGCAAACGACGTGAAGCAATTCGGGCTAAATACCGCGGCCAGGCTACCCCGATGCGTTTGCAGGCACTACACATCGGTGAAAGTAGTAGAGACTCGTCCACTCCGGGTGCTGATACTGCCGCATCAGGCAGTGCTGTTTCTGGTAAGATTCTGACCGCTAGATCGTGTCGAAGTGAGTAAATTTTTAGCTAACAGCATGTTCATTTACAGAAGCAGCACCGCTATCAGCACCCGAGACACCTGCTGATAGTCCAGGGGAGTTGTTCTCTGACTTCAAAGTAGGCAAAGATGCTGATTTAATGAACGGCGCACCGGTAAACGGTGTGGACAAAGATGGTCCGTCTGCAGCAGACTACGACCCTACCTTGGACATGAAAGCGGAGAGGGAGAGGCATGATAGTCGTGGTACTAATGAGGAGTTGTCTGCGGCGTCTTATGACGAGACGCAAACCTCCCGACAGGACATCCTGCTCCCCGATGCTGTTCCACCCCCGCCTCAGCCCAAAGCGAAGGATCCTTATGACATGTTCGCAGAGGATGATGACGATGATATGTTCGCTGAAGACACGCAGGAGACTACGCAGCCAACGCATGCATCGGCTAAGTCGGCAGTCCCGCAGCCCAAGGAGCTCGACATCAGTATGATGGACAACTGGGACGACCCGGAAGGATATTACAATGTCCGGCTGGGTGAGTTGATTAACGGGCGATACCATGTGCAGCAGAATCTAGGCAAAGGCATGTTCTCGTCGGTCGTACGCGCCACCGACTCCAAAACTGGTGGCTTGGTTGCCATCAAGATCATCCGCCAGAATGACACGATGAAAAAGGCGGGCATGAAGGAAATCGGCATCCTGGAGCAGCTCCACGAGGCCGATCCGGAGGACAAGAAGCATGTCATCAAGTTTGAGCGGTACTTTGACCACAAGGGACATCTGTGTATGGTGTTTGAGAACCTGAGCATGAACCTGCGGGAGGTCTTGAAGAAATTCGGCCGCGACGTTGGTTTGAACCTGCGAGCCATCCGGGCGTATGCCCAGCAGATATTCCTGGGACTCAGCTTGATGCGGAAGTGCAACATTCTCCATGCGGACCTCAAGCCCGACAACCTGTTGGTCAACGAGCAACGCAACATCCTGAAAGTGTGCGACCTGGGATCGGCATCCCCGGCGACGGAGAACGAGATCACACCGTATCTTGTGAGTCGATTCTATCGGGCGCCCGAGATTATTTTGGGAATCCCGTACGACCACGCTATTGATGTGTGGTCGATCGGCTGCACGTTGTTCGAGCTGTATACGGGCAAGATCCTGTTTACGGGGCGCAACAACAACCAGATGCTACGATCCATCATGGAATGCCGTGGCAAATATCCGCCGAAGCTGCTGCGGCGAGGGTCGCTGACGCCGATGCACTTCGATGACATGCTTAACTTCTTGAGCATGGAAGAGGATAAGATCACCGGGCGACCAGTCACGCGGGTGCTGGACTTCAAGAAGCCGACGCGGGACTTGAAGACCCGGCTAATGGGAGGCAAGGAGACACGAGGCATGACAGACAGTGAGGCAAAAGAGCTGGCCCAATTTGTGGATCTACTGGACCGATGCTTGAACCTCAATCCGGAGAAGCGGTGCACGCCGACAGAGGCGTTGAAACATCCGTTTCTGTCTCGACCCAAGGCGTAATCACTTTCCTTCTATTTTTCTTATCTGGAGTAATACTTTTTTGAGATGATTGCGGGCCCATCCGTTGTACATATTATGTCATAGTAGTACTTTTTCACCTCTCAAATGAGAAATATATCCACCGAAGATCGTTGCCACTGGTATAAAAGTATGACAAGATGACTCGCCAGTAAACAAAGAGCGAGGATCACATCCGATCATTTTTCCCATACTGAGTAATGCGGATGAATGGGGATGTTTGGATCCGGGGCACGCCCAGTGGCAAACCCAGCTACGGAATAGTAGAACGACGCCCCATGGATCCATCCATGATCCGTGATCCCGGCGGGAGGCAAACCCGGACGACTACGACGCGTGCCACCCCCAGAAGCCTAGTACGTAGTTCTAACCGCGGGTCCTAGCACTTTCTAGAACGTCTTCAAATTGATGAATCATTCGACGACGATGATGATGATAAATGAGGCTCAGCTGTGCTACTTGCCGCGTGTGCTCCACAACGTCCAGGCAGCCACCTAGTACTTTACCCACTGGGCTTCAGCTGAGGGTTAACGGTTTGGTTCCATGGGACGGGACTTGTTGATTGATTGATTGACTGATTGATTGATTGATCGATCGGTTGATGATTTGACTAACCAGACGGGATGAGATCCCGGTCCACTTATGTTACTTACTTTTGTACTTTACTTGATATGGTAAATCCGATGAGTTGCCGCTTTTGTTTTTCCCCGCGCCTTTCAGCTACTGTTGAGTATACCGTGGATAAGTTATTGTCAAGAAGGGAGGGGGGGAAGTATACTGTAGGATAATATGGTGATGATTAATATTTGTTAGTTAATTACTTCGTAAGCGGAAAAATAATGGTAAAGTAATGGAAAAAGGGGATATGGATCATTAGTTGTAGGGAAGTACTCCGTAGATTGATACTCTATACGGTAATACTTTTGCTTTTTGCTTCTTATGAGGCTATAATGGCGGTAGGCGAAATCGGAAAATTAATGAGGTCATTTATTGGTTTCAGTTTTTCATCCATCGGGGTTTCTACTTACAGTATGGTTGGTGATGGATGTGATGTGATATGTGAACACCATTATATAGTACCGATGTTCTGTCGTAATAGATGTATCTGGTTGGTCTTTGGATGGGTCAGAAGTATACTATTATTCTTATTACTTACTTGGTATCTTCGACCCGGGGGGGGGATGTGCTTTGTAGATATGGAGATATATTGTGTTGTGTTTGTTCGGGATATCTACTTATTTAATTCTTTACTCAAGAGTATATAAATGTTTGCTTTTACTGAAAATTATAACACTTTATAGTTCATAGTTTTAGAAAAACTATACCATTGAACAAGATTGTGATAGCTAGATATTAGCAAGAAAACAAGGCAAATATGCATATCTGCACCGCATCACAGTACATACATACATAAAACACATGTTCTATGTACCCTTAAGTATGGAGTACAAAAGAAAAAAAGAAAAAGAGTTAAAACTACTCATCACACAGCAAGCATAGTGATGGAGTCAGTCCATATTTTAATGTACTAAGGTACAGCATGCAAGCAGGATAAAAAAAAAGTTTACTTGCTTGCTTACCTGCTTACATAGCCACTTTTCATGCCATGCCATGCCATGCCATGCTTGTACATGAACTTCATCATCACAGCCTACTGTGTATCCACTATCAACATCGTTACCTGTTAAGCGCTGTGATGCTCCGTAAAAGTAGGTTCGAGTCCAAATAGTCGTGGTTTCAAACGCTGATCGTAATTTCAGGGCTCAACTTACCTAGACTAGACTACTCTTTACGTAGTTATAAAAAGCAATTATACTAAGGCATCACTCCGTAATTATGGGGTTGTCTTTTAGTACATGTCTCAAAAGACAGCAGGGGTCTGTTCTATCTCTTGAGCGGGTAAGTAAGGCGAAGGGAAAATACGGAGTAGTTGGTTACTTTGGGAATACTCCGTGGGAAGGCTCATTGTGTGTGTGTGATTACAATTAGAACTATTACTATGAGCCAAGTGTACTCCGTAGATAGTTCTTTTTCTTTATTATCCGGTGTGTCTGTCTCTATTACACAATGTCTTTGGCTGATATAGTTATTGGAGAAAATGGGGCTGTGGATCGGAACTGCTTTATATAGACGAAGGTGCATGACCCTGCAAGCCTTGCAATCATAGTAATATAGTATAGTACTAGGAGTAGTAGGCAGGCAGCCTACCAGGCCAAAGAATGAAGCAACAACGCCCCGGGCAAACCGCAAACTAGGCTAATTCTTTTTATTGCTCATGGTCTGTGCAGGACCTACCATATCAAGAATAGTTCGAAGTTGGAATGGATGCGGGCAAAAAAGAAAGCATGGACAACTTGAGCCAGTTATCATTGGAGACTGCTGCCCGAGAGATCCCCACCGCCAAGGCTTCGGACAGCAAACGTGGCAGCAAAGCAGCCAATCATCAAGCGCCATGGCTGTCATTCGGGAATTCTCGAAGCGGACGAACTGGGCTGTCATTGGCCCCGGCGTCATTGCCTCACTTTATTGAGTTCGGTTGCAACTTTGACCTACTTACTAGGAAGTTTAGTTTAGCATGGATTGGCATTAACACATCCCATCTTGCTTGCTTGCTTGCCTGCTTGCTGGTCAGTCAGTCAGTCAGTATAGTTCGGAGGGGGTCGGGTTGATTCAGAAGGCGTCTGCTTGCTGAACTTTACACTTTAGTTCTGGCAATAGTTCGCTCATGTGTTGGATGAATGTCCTCGCTGCTAGCCAACGGGTTGACGATGCTTCAAAAAGACGGTGAGATCTAAACCAGATGTTCTTCTTTTTTGGGTGGAAAGAAAGAAGTTGGTGGCCGGAGAAAAAGCAGAATCTGGCAACTGTCGCACCGTTGTTGTCTGGCAAGGCGATGAGTTAGTAACTAGACCACTAAACAGTAGACTAGACTAACTACTCCGTACTGACTATGGAGTCAAGTCAAGTCAAGTCAGTCAGGCTGCCCGTCATTCACAACACGCAGCGGGAAGTTGGATGGTGCCCCATCCAGCCATCTCCGTTTGGCTCGACCGTTTCGTATAGAACATCCAATTCGTTTCGTCCTGCAATCCTCCCCTTCGTTGCCCCCCTCCTCGTTTAGTCATACTGTTGTACCCGCTTGTGGTCCATAAGCCTAGAACTCCATGGTCAGATTAACAATCGTTGACCTCTTTTGCTCAAAACTTTGTCCCAGCATCACTCATCTCCCAGTAACCAACTGTAGGAGAGGAGAGATGTTGCTGGTGGAGTCATGAGCTGGCAGTACAGAGAACAGCCTATACAGCCAACCTTCTACTCCGTAGAGACTACTCGCTTTTACCGTCCGAACGCCCGGTGAGATTGCAAGAACCACCGTTGATCGGGGGAGGTGTTTTCGACGTTTCACCACACTGACGATCCAGCGCGTATACCGTTGTGAAGCAAGTTACGGAGTAAATCGATAGTTAGATAGCTAACCGTCAGAGATGGAGATGGGCGAGATGGATCGTGCCCTGTCAAACAAAAATCATAATCATCATCATAATAATAATAATAAACCGCCCTGGGAAGTTTCAACTAATTTTCCATCTTCCCGCCCTGCATTTCTTGAGTCTGAGAGTTTAGAACTTCAGACACGGACAGTATAGTAAATGTGGGGCACAGGAACCTCCTCCTCCCCCTTCCCCATCCGGGTCCCTTTCAGCCAGTCATCCAGCTTGCCAGCCTCATTCCTACCACACAGCCGCCCAGGCAATGGCAACGATGGAGTATCCGGGCGCTGATACAATCAACCAACAGACCCAGTGGCATATACGGAGTAGACGGGCGCGTGTGTATGTGTGTGGCCATGAGCTCATTTGTGCGTTTCCCCCCCCCCCCCTCCCTTCCACCACCACCATCACCACCTTCCTCCCCAAAAGAGGCTGGACCTAGTAATAATGCCGCCCATCTCTCCATGGCAGGCAATCCTTCCAGCACTTCCATCCCAGTTCATCTGACTGAACTACTTTCTTCAAACCAATCACACCCACGGGGAGGCGGATTTATCTTCCCTGGGGCGTTACTGCATTCAGCCAATGACGAGGGGATGTGCTCGGGCCAGCCTGGAACAGCATTGGCATTGAAAAAGTGTGAGTGGAGCCAATCTGCACCCGAATGACCTGTCACAACTCGCCCTCCTACACTCACACCGCCTCCTGGCACAAACATTACCTAGCACTGTGTGCTGGAGGCAGCAAATCATCGCTCTTCAGTTGCGGTCTGTTCTGCGTTGCCTTCTCAGGTTTCCATTCCAACTTTCTCTGATCGTCGATCTTTGGGGATAGAACCTTTCTTTTTTTTGTTTTTTGCTTTTTGCCTGGTTGGGGACCGGACACTAAACCCGTACAGCCACGACGGCGGCGGCATTGGCCGTCTGGTCATCGGGTCTGCGCGGAGCTCTTCCTATTCATTGAGTCTCACTCCATTTGAGGATTATTATCTATTATTACTATCATGTAGGCTGTACTGTAGGGATGGATGGGTGGGTGGATAGATTTCAGGCCACTACGTACTACTATACTACACCCTCTGTATATTGTAGGGTCAGGTCCAGGCATCCAAGCTTAGAGCCTTTGTGACCCTCCTAACTAACTAAACTGAAAGGGGGTGTGCGGTGCTGCCAGAGTTTCGGTTTCCCTCCACGCACTCGTGCCCATTTAGCCCTCCTTTCCCTTTCCACCCACCCCCTCCATAGCACAGTATCTAGTCATCAGATCCACCCGACTAGTAAGGAGAGGTGTCTCTTTTCTCGCCTTACCAGATCGTGGACAATCCCCCCTTAGTTAGAAATAGTCTGTCAACTCAATCAGTCACAGTGTGTGTTTGTGTGTGTGTATGTGTGTGTGTGGAGAAAATACAGCAATCGCGTGGTATCTAATCTACTACTTTGGTATGGCAAGAAACAAAGCTGGTTAGTCAGGACCCAGTGGATACTAATGATGTCGATTCATGGATCCTCCTAGGCCTCCTCTCCTCAGCTTACGCCGCGGGTGCGTGCTAGTTATTCTTGGTTTCGTTTCTCGCCGCCTGGATCTCGCGGTCGCGGCCTTGTCGGTCAGTGTCTCTAGTGGGGGGAGAGGGAAAGGCAGTTTGGTTTGGTTCCGTCTTTGCTCATCCACACACACTCTCACATACACCTTTCCTATTTGTAGCTGGACCCTAAACTAGTCTAAGCATCATACATGTTAGCTTGGGTTGGTTGGGTGGAGTTGACCAACTCCACACCCAGCTGGACGCATGCCCCCGACCAATCCGGTGGCGAGGTTTGGGTTTCTGGTCTCCAGGCTGAAGATGTAACGGGGGAGTTACATAGTGAGTTTTAGGGGGCATGGATGGATGGACGGTGGATGGTGGATGGTGGATGGTGTAGGAGAGAGAAGGGGGGGGCGGTCGGTCGGTCGGTCACCTGGGTGTAATAAGTTCTGAATGGTCGGCCAGCTTTTTCGAGATGATGATTCGTGGGCTGCAGCCTCTGAGGTAATGCAGCCTGGAGACTTTCAGTAAGTTCCAGTTCAGTTCTTGCTCATGGAGATGAGAATGGAGTGAGTGGCTCTGGCCACGAGTGGTCCCAGGCTTAGTGGCAGTTGGGGAGGAAGGATTATTATTCGTGTTATGGGATGGGTGATGATGATGCTGCTGATGATGATGATGATTAGGTGTTACTATTATGAATTTATTAGGGAGGATAATTATTATTTCATCGAATTTAATTTATTAGGTGTTATTATTTTCTGATTTTCTCTTAAGGGAATAATAATAATATTTTTATTTTACTTTCGACTTATTTTAATTTCTTCTGGTGGTGGTGGTGGTGTTGTTTTTTTGGGTCCCTGGGGATTTTCTGGGTCCCTATTTTTCGCCATTTCCTGCTGAGAATGGATGGATCTGGCTGGCTCCCTCATTCTGACTCTCTGGACTGAGAGTCTCTTCTCTCTTATCGCCGCCCCGTCCATCATCGCCATATTAATCTTATTTTTACTTATTTTTACCTGGCCTTCCGCGCTCCGTCTTAATCCCTATACTTCCACCTCTCTTCCTCCTCTCCTGTCTCTTCCTATTCCGTCCTCGTCCTCTCTGGCGTGTTTAATCGTTTTTCCTCTTTCCGACAAGTTCCCGTCAAGTCATTGATCTTCGTCTTGCATTTTGTTGCTTTTCTTCTTTCTTCGGCTTCTCTTCCTCTTCTTCGTGATATAGTTTCTGGGACTTGTTTTGCATATATATCATTTGCCCCCCCTTATCCTTCACTGCACGTCCCCCTTTTATACCCTCCACCCCCCTTCCCTTCCCTTTCCCTCTCCCCCCCACGGCCATATTAACTATCCGCTGGCCCCCATCTGACTGCTTCCCTGGAACTGCATCCATCCCTGGCTGTGCAACTTCCCTGGACTACTTGCCCCCCTCTCCCCCAATAAGCCAAAAATAATACCACCACCAACTGCCACTGCCACTCCCGCTACTACTTATCTTCAACCACCACAACTACTACTACTACCATCACCATCTTACCCACGGCCTTCCGTTGGACATTCCCTAGGATCTGATTGCTTATCCAAGTTGATCAACTGCATTCCTTCAATGGCTCCTTGAACAAGTGAAAAAAAAAAATTATCTATTAAGGAAAGACTGGCGACTCTCCTTTGGTGCTCTTCTCTCTCACTCCCGGCTATCCCGTACTTTGCTCACTGGTTTGGATGACTACCTGAAACCCGCCACCGGATTTTGGACCCCCAGGATTTATATCAACAAACCACCCCTTACAGCCGTTGAGACAAGAAACTACCATTTACCTCCCCCTCCTTCCCTCTCCTTTCCCCTCCCTTCCAATACTATACTCTTCTTCAGGGAAAGACTCAAGTGCCGGTGCGTGCTTCGAGTCTTACTTGCCTGTCACCAATCCACCAAAGCAAGAAAAAAGCCTATCCCAAAACCTACCTTCCCTCATGCTCATGCTACCCCCTTCTCCCCTGTACGGCATGTATCCCCCCATGCCCCCCACTCCGCCTCCTTCTCCGCCCATCTCCCGTTGCTATGCTCCGGAGGACCGTCTAGGATTTCTCTTGGCCAACCGTCTGGAACTCACCAGCATCCTGGGCGTCGGTGCCTATGGAGTGGTGTACACGGCCGTCGACATTCATACCAATGTTCTGTATGCTGTCAAGGCCCTCAACAAGACCGGGCTGGATCCCCGGCAGCTCAAGTTCCAGCAGCGGGAAATCAAGCTCCACCATCTGGCCAGCCAACATCCCAATGTGGTTTCCCTGGTCCGCATTATGGATTCCGTCGATTGCACCTACGTGGTGATTGAGTTTTGTCCCGAGGGCGATCTCTTCTCCAGTATTACTGAAAAGGGCAACTTCGTGGGCAATGACCCCTTGGTCAAGCGTGTCTTCCTTCAAATCCTGGATGCCGTCCAGTTCTGCCACTCCCTGGGAATCTACCATCGGGACCTCAAGCCGGAAAACATCTTGGTAACGGACCAGGGCTTGACGGTCAAGCTTGCTGACTTTGGCCTGGCTACTACGGACTACGTGACGTCGGATTTTGGTTGCGGATCCACTTTCTACATGTCACCAGGTGCGTGAATGCCCTTCCCTCCCCCACCCGAAACATTCCGATGAAACATTCACTGACGAAGATGATACCAAAAGAATGCCAGCAACCAAACCCCCGTCCCATGTCGTGCTATGAGTCGGCACCCAATGATGTGTGGAGTCTAGGTGTTATCCTTGTCAACTTGACCTGCGGTCGCAACCCCTGGAAACGTGCCTCGATCGAGGACTCCACGTTCCGAGCTTATCTCAAGGATCCTTACTTCCTGAAGTCCATCCTGCCACTGTCGGATGAGATGATCTGCATCCTGAACCGCATCTTTGAGTGCGACCCCTCCAAGAGGATTACCATCCCGGAGCTTCGCCAGTTGATCCTGGAGTGCCCGCGGTTTACCATGAACCCCATCGCCCCCTGGTCTGCCAGCGGACCGGTGCCGGTTGACTACGTCAACGGTCCGGTTCCGGTGTCCGTTCCCGTGGACGCCTTCAACACCCAAACCTCCTCTGTCTCCTCTGGGTCATCGCAGTACTCCGACTTTTCGGAGTCTGCCGTCTCGGATGCTTCATCCTTCACGGAAGGCTACCCCGACCTTGACAGTGTCTCGTCGATGTCTTCCGTGGGCCTGGAGCCGGGACTGGAATGCAAAGATGACTTTATGGACCCTGTCTCTTGCGGTGGTATCCCGGAGCCGCATCTTGCCCATGCCCCTTTTACCATTCCAATTCCCGTTTGCTAAACTGGACCTCACCGTCCACCCTACAAGGGAAAGCAAGAAAAGAAATAAAAATAAAAAACGAAAAAAGGCCCACTTAACGCAGGTTTACGATTTACGGCAATTCTTTCGATATTACATCCCACTGGATTTGGATCTTTACTACACCTATTCTTGGATCATCTCCGCCTTGCATTATTCCAGCGACCTTGTATTATTTCCGCCGGAGGAAATCCGAGGAGATCGATTTCCTTTCTGGACATACGCCTTTTCTATTTCCCACTCTTTACACCGTTGGCTTCCATTCCTTGGAGTTTGGATATTATACCCGGATTGACATCTACTGGAGCTCAGCCGTCGGGCATAAATTGCCCTTTTGAGGAAACGGTGTTCTGTCAGCTCGCCCTGCGAGTCCGTTGGAAGGCAGAAACCGTGGCTATGTTATTATTAATTTGTCACCACATTGGGAGGGTCTCTTGCGTTTCTGGTGATATACTTGTGTTTGGTGTTACTTGGTGGTGTTGCTGGCGTTTTCACCATCGGCCATTGTCATGGAAAGAAGAAAAGAAAAATACCCCGGAGCAGAGATGAAGCATTTGCATTTTGATTGTCGAACTTTACCGCTAGGAGTTGGATGGCACACTTGGTCGCTCTTTTGGGATGATACCTTGAGTCGTTGAGGACTACTCTTCTTCTTCGTTTTCCTACTACTCTACTACTACTACTTCATTTTACATAATCTGTCGATAAATAGTTTTGATTTCGGACTGTCTCCCTATTAGGGGGAAGCCGCCAGACTGATATTCAGTCTGACTGGCTGGCTGTGGTGAGAGGCTGGAATGTGTTTTCGGTGCAACCGCGTGAACCAGGGTGGAACATCCTTGGATACGATATCTGCAATAGACGAGGACTAGAAGATGCTTTTCTCTCTATCTCTCCCCTTCTGCTGGTACACTGACTTGGGCCTGATGACACGCTCTTCCAGTGAGACCCACGACGTGAAGCTGTGGTCCACTGGCGAGTCGCCGTCTGTTCCCTGCTATGCTGTAGCAGTCTAGCACAACCAGTCAATGCTGCTGATGCAACCATCAGCCGGCGCCTACGAGAAAAAAAAATTGACTCTGGAGTCTGGTCTGGACCCCCCGACTACCCCTGAAGAGAGGGGCCAGCTGTCCGACGGGGAGGCAGCCACCAGGCGGGTGAGCAGGCCTGTCTCAACCAGTCATTGTCTATATGCAGTATACTATGGTTTTTTTTACTTTAAAGTGTGACCTGGCTGGGCCTGGTCGGATTCTTATCGCAGCCTTACATTTTGGACCAGTGATGATTTACGACCAAACGAGAAGAAATCAATTGGTTTTGTACTATATGATACCATGTATGATAGATACCATCTACCAGACCACAACTGAACTATATGAATGCGACTTCTGATATCGCATTACACTACACACATACTTCCAATAACCATCCACTCATTTATAGACCAATCAATCTGGGAGGCCTTATAACAACATACCAATGAATAAATGAAATGAAATTGAAAAGAAAAATCACATATTCCTCCCCCCCGTAACCCTAATAGTCTCCCCACTCACATACGAAAACAACGGACTCGCCACCCCCAAAACCGCCCTCGCCGCCTCCTCCGGACTAGCCGGCCGTCCCAGCGGAATATCAGGATAATCACTACCTCCCTTCTTCTTCTCATCAGAACTACTAGTAGTAGTTCCAGTCCGCCTACTATCCAACTGCTTCCCCGGAATCCCCAACGCGACCTTCGTTCCATCCGCCATGGCAATAAATGCCCCTTCCTCCTTCGCCGCAGTCAACCGGGTCTTCACGAACCCAAATGCAATGGTATTCGCGCGGACTCCGAACGCAGGTCCCCATTCTTTCGCGATGGTCTTCGTCAGTCCGGTTATGCCTGCTTTGGCGACGGCGTAGTTGGCTTGGCCGCTGCCATATCACACAGTGTTAATTAGATTGTATGTATAAGAGAAGGGAATGGGTTAGAAAGGGGGGAAAGGTAGTAACGTACGCATTGCCATGTACCCCACTCGTACTACTAATATTAATCACCACGCGAGATTCCCCATCCTTCACACGGAAGTATTTTGCTGCTGCACGGATGAGTTTGAATGGTGCTGTGGCGTGAACGTTGAGCATCGTTGTGAATTGGGTATCGGTCATCTATACCCACCATTTTAATGATTCGTTAGTACTTGTAGTATATATATGTATATATATATATATATATATATATATCAAAGTATAGTATAAAAGGGGGAATTACCTTATGTATAACCCCATCCCAGGTAAACCCCGCATTATTCACAATAATGTGTATCTTCCCACCCCCAAAGTCCGCGGCCTTGGTGACGAGTTCTTCGATGTACGTGTCGTTGAGGATGTCGCCAGGGACAGCTATTGCCTTAGTTTCACCAAGGGCTGCGTTGATGGAAGTTGCGACGGCGGAGGCTTTTTCTATTCTAGCTATCAGTATATCCCCTATTTCACTTTTCTTTTTTCGGTACTCGTTGCTCAATGGCGGATTCTGTAACATGTATAGAGGGCATACCTCCATCTATATCAGCTATAATCACCTTCGCTCCCTCGTTGGCGAACAACCGGGCGGTTTCGGCCCCGATGCCTTGGCCGGCGCCGGTGATGATGGCCACTTGGTTGGCTAGTAGGCCGTGGGGGTAGTTGAGGTGCGAGGTTATTTGAGTGAGGCGGTTCATTTTTGCTCTTTTGTATTGTGGGCTAGGTTTGGGTGGGCGTGGTTAAGTTCAATGAGTGTTAGTTGAGTGGAAGTAGGGTAGTTGGAGGTGCGGTGGGGATGGATATAAGAGGATCTACAAATGCGGAGTTGGATATGCCGAGGCTCGTTGGTCTGCCGAAATGCCGCTCGGTTGGTTCCTGGACTAACTTCTTACTTACTATGTTTAGAAGGGACTACAATCCACCTACGAATGGTCGTATACTACATAACGAGGTATAAAGTAATTGAATGATTCAAGCTTAATCTACGTGCACAGATTATCCGACATCGCTCGTAAAATAGTCTCCACCATCGTATCATACCCCCCCAGCATCTGCTGGAACCATTCCACCTCCAGTCCGTCCGTCCCATTGAGCTCTCGGAGCTCGGGACTCAGATGTCGGCTCATTTCGACTGCGTCCTTGAGTAGCCCCAGTACCTCCCGGCACTGCAGGGCTCGACCTCGGATGAGGTACCGGCGGATCCGGCGCGTCTCGTCCGGGCCCATCTCGTACTCGCCGTAGGGAAGGATGATGTTGTGGTCGCCAGCAGGCACGGATGAGAGCTCATACGAGGTCCAATACTCGAGGAGCTGGAGTGTAATATCCAGTATGGATACTGAATACAGTAGGTTTGTGTGGTCTTTGTGGCAATTGGGGCACCGGAGAAAGTTCCGACACGCGGTCAATGCGATGTTGATGCCCTGTAGGATCTGGTCCAGTCGTAGACGCATGCTCTCTGCCAGCATGGTCCGAATCTGGTTTACGTTGTATAAGAGTGCGTTGGTGCATTCACAGGGCTGGAGTGGGTTGGAGATGTGGACGGCGAGCGGACAGCCGGTGAAGCCCCGGGAGATGAACTCCTTCGGGAGGAATGGCGGCGACATGGAGGGATTGAACACTGGGGCCAGCGTCTCCCCTATTGATGGATACTCCATGGTCTGATCGGTCAGCAACGTCGTGTCAGCCAAATTCGCCCCGTGGCTATCGGGGCTTCTGGACTGACTGGCTGGGCTGGTGCTTTGCGTACTCTATAACCGTTAGACTGTTGATTGTTAACGAGTACAAGATGAACGAACCGTTGCGTCGACACCATTGTCGTCATAGCTGATACGAGGCGGTTGTCCTTTGGCTACTGATTCTGCCCATCCGTTGGTAGGTATTGTAGGCTTCTTCTCGTCTTGCAACTGCCCAAGTTTCCGCAGCGTGGCACGGTTCTTGCTCCCTTTTGGCTTCCCAGAACGATTGGCGACGCGGTATCGACAGGGCAACCCATGACGCATACAGCGAATGCAGGTGTCTTTCCCAGATAGGTTACATTTCACCTTTGACTGTCGGCAATTCTCACAGGCAGCCCGGAGCTTCGGCGGATCCCCGTTGCTGACGGGGGTTTCGGATTCGGCCAGCATTTATATGGTAGATTGTAGGTACAGAATATGAAGCAGGGTCGTCGTGATATCAGAGGATAACGAGGTGAGGTCGACCAAAAGGGGAGCCTCAAGCAAACGGGTGTGGCGATATTACTGGGAATACCAAGGAGAGGAGAAAGATCAAACCACTCTTCATCAGCGCATCAACCAGCGCAATCTTATATATACCAGCCGCCCTGGCATGCAGGGCTCGTATCGGGATTCATGAACCGACGGCAAGCGCAGATGAAGTCAGCCGTTGTGAAACCCTAAGATTTCATCTGATCCACCTCGCATGGGAGCCGTGTCCAGTCCTCCAACTGGCAGATTCTTCAGCAATAGTCCAACTGACCTCCATCTTACTTGTCAGAAATGGCAAATGCCAGATTGCTTGGCTACCGGCCCAACTGCCTCTGATAGGGGCTGCCTACATCAGCCAGCGCCGCGGGGGACCGTCCTCCAACGTAAGAAGCCTGGAAGAATAAGCTCAGGTGCAACATCGTCGTCAATTCAGTGGGGGCCACTAGGCCGAATAACTCTAATGTGCTCGAAGGAGCCACGACGATGCAAGACTATTGTGTCTGACGTAGCATCCAATGAGGAACCGCAGCATGCCGTCTAGGGTGATTCTATCGGTATGCAGGCCAGCACACCATGTGAGCTGTAAATCGATGCGGGAACGCATCCCTATTCGCCTGCCCGGTTTGAAATGCCCAGGCAAGCGGTGAACGTTCATGCTGTCGCAAGACCCAAGGTCTATTCTTATGATTGTATCCTGGACTTCCCCTCGTTTGCGTGTTTTTCTCCCTCTCTTTCCCTTTTCTTATTACCTTCTTTGGAGAAGGAAGGTTTCTGCAATGCTTCTCTCATCTCTGGCTTTGCCATGTTGCAATGGTCAGCATGTGAAATTCAAGGTTAGACATGTCTCGTATCAGCCGTGAAGACGTCAGCATCATCATCATGTCATCTCTATTACTTCTTGAGGCGATTAAGTTATGGCTACAGGTGGTGATGTTTAGGGGGCGCCGCGCGCCCCCCTCCCCCCTTCTCCCCCCTCCACAGGACGTCCTGCCTGTGCGATGTCCCAAGGTTCAGCGGGCGAATCACTGCGCGGCCCCAAGACAACTGTCTGCAATGCCGCTGTGTCTGTAATCAAATGCCTTTAGCAACCCGGTCAGATGAGCAATGGCGGCGCAGACCACCAGCACATGAAAGATCTGGTGGGAGCTGCCCCAGAGATCGAAGTGGCCTGGTCGCAAGCGCTCCGGCACCCGGGCCGCATAGATGGTTGCTCCCAAAATGTACAGAAAACCTTGGAGAAGTAGCCAACCGAGCCCAATTTGGCGTGTCATCTGCTCCAGACCGTACAAGCGTAAGCCGTGGATCACGGGGAACACCGCTGACAGACCCATGCCGACAAACATGGCCGCACGGAATGGCCGCCACCGAGGCGTCCGGAAATGAGGGAAGATCGAAACAAGGATGCAGCCAAGACCGAGGGCGCAGATCATCGTCCAATACAACCGTTGCAGATCAGGCATACAGTAGAATCCAAAGTACACGCTAGGCACGAAGCTGCCCACGATAAGCCCTACGATACCAACATAGTCAAACGTGTTTCCGATGCGGGCCACGAGGGGGGAATGGTTCGAAATGGTATGATATGTTGCAGACATGCCCAAACAGAAGGCCGCCCCCGCGAAGAAGCATCCAAAAGCAATCAGATCCGCCTGGGTGGCATTCTCATATCGCGGAGCTAGTGCCCGATAGAGAAGCCCAGCCGCTGGAACGGCCAGTAGGGACGGCAGCAGATGCGTGTAGATGTTGACCGTTTCATTGTGAAGGTAGGTCAAGGACTGCAGGGAGACCAGAAGAGAGAATGAAGCCGGCCGATAGCCCGTGTGGATGTGCTGGTTGTCGCGCTGCCAATGGGGCAGATCATCCCAGTGAAGAAGCTTTCTGATGACTTGGGAAGGCTGTTCCAACACCGCAGCTGCCACCACAGCAGGCTGGCTGGTACCCAGATCCTTCTCATGGGCTTGAGTGGGGCGACGCTGGCGAGTGGACATATTCCTCACATGCAGGATGCAGACAGAATGACAGATCCCAGATCTCCGGTGAGCAGATGGCTAGCGGTTGCTCCGTAATCGGGGTGGTCCTCGGGGGGAGTATACGCGTGAGAATGAGGTAAGATGACCGTCTAGTAAGAGCAGAAAAAGAAATATGTACACGGAAAAGCAGATTAAAGGGTCAAGAAGAAGCAAAACAACCCCCCTGTAACACCCCAACCCGAAGTGATGGGTGAGGAACCTGAAGAATAGCGTTGGGGATTCCGCGGAGTATCGCCGTTCCCTTTTGGGACTTTTGGCTCGTTGGGAAACCTGACAAACGGTGCAAATGAGACAAACAGCCCGGCACTTCCCCGACGGGATCCCCGCAGATCAATTCACCAGTCCATCACTTTGGATAGCTTCATCTCCAATTCGAGCATGACGCAATATCAATAACCCCTCTCTGTTTTTTTTTCTTTTGCGACCCACTATATATACACCATGTCTGGTCGTGCGCAGCCCGATAAAGCCCCAGGCAGTCGGTTAAAGCCCGTGGCAGACTCGCTCGACACCGTGGGGTTTGTATCTAAAGGCGATCGAAAGTATGCTCACGGCCTCCTGATGCCCATGGTGGAGCGACGATGCGGTTAACTGCGGCAGCGCTGACACTCACAGATTGCTAGACCATAAGGTTCAGAAGGAGTACTATGACAAGATTGTAAATCGGTACATGGAATTCTGCGCCCGCCATTCCAAAAACCTAGAAGCGGCATGGACGTCACTTCCCAGGAGCGCTTCGAGCGATGCCACCAGCAATCCACCAGCTTCTCTTCCCTCCTTGAACAATAAGTCGACAGGGCCCCGTAGTCCTTCCCCCTCCACTGAACTATCCGCCATTCTCCTCTCTCTTCGCAAGCTGCGCGAGGCGGTTCTGGCTACCAGCTCCACAGTTCCCATCTCTTTCTCCCAGCAAGTCCACATCTTTTCCATCAAGTTCGCGATTCAAGCCCGACATCCTCCATCATACTTTCCTTCCTTTCGCTACATCCTAGAGGAATTACACACTTCTTCTCACCCTTTGCCGGACTCTGACCTGAAAGAACTCATTTCGTATTGGATCCTGGATTACGCATGTCGACAGGAGGACATGGTTGCTGCTTATCAACTTCGTGCGCGTGCGCGCAGACGATACGGTTTTCGGTCATCGACTATAGACTGTGTCTTGAACGCCCTGGCACATGATAACTGGATTGTGTTCTGGCAGATCCGGCAAGATGTAGATTCCCGGATGCGTGCCGTCATGAATTGGGCTGAAGACCGCGTCAGACGACATGCTCTCAAAGCAGTCGGCAAAGCTTATCTCAGCACTGACACCAGATGGATCACTGAAGGTTGCACCGGTGACAGCAATTGGACATGGGAGAACCTGGTAAAGGCGGAGAGCCTAGGTTGGGAGAAAGAGGGCGACAGAATCATCATCCGGAAGCCAAAGCAAAGGCCCCAAAATAACCTTGCACCTATAAAGGAGAATCCATGATGTTGTCGATTTGATATTGTCATTGCTGCATCGTTATCTGGCGCTTATACGGGCATTGACGGAGTATGGTGTTTGTTTCAGGTGTTTAGACGGCTATATAGTTGGAGGATCCGACAGGCATTCTTAGAATAGCGTACCAGTCTTAGAACTCGGGACCTCCTTGCCATCAAGTGTAGACTTTCCGTGACTCATGCTGTCATTAAAGTTTGAAGTCCCCGTTGGGCCGATCAAGATTAGTAGTCCCAGTGACTGGTTGTCTGGCCACTCTTTCTACAAGGTCGGTCTTTAGCTTGGCGGATTTATCAGAGCATAGTTCGTAGACGGTTGACAAGTTGAACACGAGACTCGAGAACGAGTGGTTTGCGTGCACCAGTGACTCGAGGACCTCACGTGCCTGTGGCATGGTTAAGCACGGGCTTGGTAGTAGGTAATCTTTGTGGAATATGACTTACTTCGTTCAACCTACCAGTGTACAACAAGCACACCGCCAGGTTCTGCGAGATCATGGACTCATCGGGTCTGCGTTCCTCGTTGCCAAGTAAGGCGCGCCATTCAGCCACTGCGTCGTCGTACCGACCCTCGGCCATACTGAGGAGCGGGCGAAACACGGTGTTCCCGGCATCGCTCGCCTCGCCACATACCTGCCTCGCAGCATCAAGATCGCCAATTATGAGCATCAAAAGTACTTTTCTCAGTTTATTGATCTCACTTTCCGGTTCTGCTATTCGCAAGCTGGCGAGAGATCTCCTAGCAGCATCCAGATCCCCCATCTCAATGAGCGCGTTCACATTCCTCATGCCGAGGTCAGACAATCGCTCTCTCCACAACTTGCGCTCTTCGGGGTCCACATCTGGCCGCAAAATCTCCCTTCGTGCTTCCAAGCCAACCTCGTAGAGTCCGCCAATGCCCCTACGTGAGTCGCCGAATCCAATGCTCTGGAGTCTAATAGCCAGCACTCGTAGGGGCCATGGTACGATGTGACGAGGATAGTTTGGGTGCTTATCAGACGTCCCAGCAATCGGTTCCACATAATAGAAGGCGGAGCTCAGGTCTTCAAGCGCCTTTGACTCTTGCGCTGCAATGATCGTATTTCCTGACAGTTGCAGGCACGCTAGCCGAGTGTAAAAGAGAGCAAAGATTCGTTTGATGTCAGTAGGCGAGATCAACGAGGATGTTAAGATCGTCCCACACAAATAAGCAGCGAGCAGAAAGTGACCTTCAGCCAGAAGCCGCTCAAGGGTGGCTAGGCTTGTGGACAGCGATTCATCTGACGTTGGAGCAAGGAACTCAGAGCGAAGAGCGTGCGGTATTTCTACCTGAGACAGCGAATGATATACATCATACCGAAGCAAGTACGAGAGATCCTTCTCCACTGTTGGTGGCAGTTCATCTGGCCCCAATGGATCCAGTCTGCTAAACGAAGCGCCGGTAAATCCAGCAAAGTCTGCTGTAGCCGGCCTTGGGGATGCGGCTGTGTTCACTGTTTCGGAGCCGAGCGGGCTTGTAATTGTTAGTATAGGCCTAACTATTCAAGCAGATTCGCTGCTCACTCATCTGGCTGATCTAAAGGACCCTTCGTTGTGCTACGCGGCCGTGAAGCTAGGACGAATCAGCCTTATATTCCTTAGATTGCCGATGATACAACAAGCATCGAACATTAATGCTCCTTACATCTAGAGACATTGCGGGCGTGTTTAGTTGGCGAAGCCTCCATAGCTGTAGCAGTGGAGAAATCGACGATTCTTGATAGTCAGCCTAGTCCAAAATTCTCGAGGCTTGTACTCAGTTCCCGCGGTGGAAAGCCTTCTGTTGCAGATTGGCGAGCTCTTTATCTAGGAACCGGGGAAAGTTGCTGGCAACATAATAATGCGGGATCCCCGACCTCAAAGGCGGAAGAGCCCATTCTGCCGCGCGGTGAAGGGATCGGCCCGGACAGAGAAACTGGCCCCATTCAAACCGTCAATCGCGTCTACTCCCGGCTGGTAATCTTAAGTAGTAGCCACACGATCAACCGACCATACTTCCCACCACCTCTATATAAGGCTACCCTCAGCATCGCACTGCCGTTGCTCTATACACCCTGACTTGAACCGTTCTCTGCATCATCAAATATCCCGCATCTTCATTCGGCACTATGACTCTCGCCGAGGAGCTCCGCTCGAGAAACTTCAGTACGGACCTGCCTTGTTTACAATGACTTATTCTTGGACATACGAAGCAAGGGATAACTAACAACTGATCACATAGGTATCTATGGACAATGGTTTGTAACGCTTTTCTCTACTTTCTTTCTCGCCCGCCGCCGCCCAACTGTGCGCCTCTACAACATTTGCGAAAACGAATGATGGTTGCCTGAATCTCTTGAGCACAGCGCTTGGCGCTGTCTTGAAAGGACCTGCTTCAGTTGCCGCCTTGGACAACCATACACTTTGAATGCTCGCGCATAGGATTTGGGCGATTGCGACAACATTGGAGCTAGAAATATGGCGTTTAAAGGCAGTTTTGCTAATCGATGTCTGACGTAGGACGGGCGTGATCTGCATCGTCTTGTGCTTGGCTCTCGGTATCGCCAACATCTTCTCGTTCGACGTCGTGATTATCATCTTTAGTGTTCTGTGCCTGTGAGCTTTTCCTTTTCTATTCTTACACTGGTTCAGAAGCTTACAATACACAGCATCTCTGGTTTGATCCTCATCTTCGCCGAAGTGCCCTTCCTCCTCAGAATATGCCCCACATCACCAAAATTCGATGCATTTATCCGACGCTTCACCACAAACTGGATGCGCGCTGCAATGTATACAGTGATGAGTGTTGTGCAATGGCTCAGTCTTATCAAGTCCGCTACCAGTTTGATTGCGGCTGCCGTGTTCCTACTCATCGCCGGTTTGTTCTATGCACTGGCGGGTCTCAAGAGCCAGGAATTCGTTGGCAGCAAGACTTTGGGCGGCCAAGGTCTTGCGCAGATGATCGTCTAAGACTGGTCTGAAACGTGATTTATGAAGCTAAGGTAGACCTTTCGCCTGTCATGCAGCTATTGCACATGTCATCTTCAACGTTCGTGCACTGCGCTCGAAAAGAGCCACATGTTGTTCTCATGCTAAGCGATTCTGCTGCAGGTGACTGACCTGGAATGGAAAAAGAGACGGCTAAGAACCATCTCTGGGCTGAATGCGCCACGATTATGAATCGACTGTACTGTTCTTGACGCTGCCGAGCAGGGTCTTGTACTCGTATAGCATACTGTTTTGAGAAATTGGGACCCCTACGGCTCGGGCTACTGAAGTTTCTGCTCATGTGCCTTTATTGATTTTCTTCTTTGTGTCGTATTTGCAGTCCTGTTTTTGCTCTTGAGACTTGCTCAAAAACTGTTACAATGAGTTTTAGATGAATCATGTAATATTTACCATCTCGCCCCAGCGAATACCCGATTAGCATCCTGGCGATGAATGAATAGATTTGTTTGCATAGAATATGCTGTAGGGGCTGAGAGCTAAAGATAAGCTTGTTCCAACGCGGGGAACAATGAAGGAACGAATGTTAAATAAAGTGATCTTCTATACTAGTAAACTAGTTACATTTACATGCAGGAATCCAGTTGTGCCCGAATGGTCGTGCATAGCTGACTCAGCACTGAAGTTATCCCCAGATAAGATAAGCACAACTCATTCAAGCGAAAACCCTCAAAATTCGACTCCGCCGAAACAATCGAAATCCCACACGCCGACGCCGAACCGCTACGCCAGACGACGTGCCCCCTCTCCTCCCCACCCATCCCCCCCGACCGTTTGCCGGACAATTTCCTACTCGTCGACAGACGTACTTCTATCGCAAAATGTCCTACGAAGAGCGCGCCAACGCGCACCCCAACTTGGGCGACGAGTCCGATGTGGAGGAGGAAGCGCTTGTCAACGACTACCGCGAGCAGGTCAACTTCGACGATGGCATGAGTGAGTTGGACAGAACGACATCCCTTGGAGGTGGTTCCCAGACGCAGGACCTCCAGGCACAGCTCGCTGCTGCTGCCACCCCGCTCGAGTACCAGGCTACTCTCGAGACCAAGTTCGCAAGCTACGACAACTACTGCAGCCTTTTCCACTACATCCTGAACTCTGAGGGTCCGGTTGAGCTCGAGGTTCCTTCTGTATGTACTCCTCCATCTGTTAGGTGCGACGGGCTGTGGCCGCGGCTGCGGCTGTATTTGATGCATGTTTCGCTGCCTTGACTTGCAATTGTGTGCGGTTGAATCACCGCAGTTGATACACTGTGCTAACTAACCCGTCTTATTGTCAATAGTACTACTGGGCCTGGGATGTCATCGACGAGTTCATCTACCAGTTCGAATCCTTCTGCCGCTACCGCAACCGTGTCGCTCGCAGCGGCTCCAACGAGGAGGAGGCCCAGCTTCTCCGTGAGAACCCGAACACGTGGGGTTGCTACTCCGTGCTGAACGTCCTCTACTCCCTCATCCAAAGGTCCCAGATCAACGAGCAATTGGCTGCCATCAAGCGTGGTGAGGACCCCTTGGCGTTTGCCGGAGAGTATGGCTCCCGCCCTCTGTACAAGATGCTGGGATACTTCTCCATCATTGGACTCCTGCGTGTCCACTGTCTGTTGGGTGACTTCAGCCTTGCCCTCAAGACCCTCGACGACATCGAGATGAACAAGAAGGCCATGTTCGCCCGTGTCATGGCGGCCCACTTCACCACCTACTACTATGTCGGTTTCTCCTACATGATGATGCGTCGCTATGCCGATGCCATCCGCATGTTCAGCCACATCCTGGTCTACGTTTCCCGGACCAAGAACTTCCAGAAGGGTGGCAACAGCTACGATGCCATCGCCAAGAAGAACGACCAGATGTACGCTCTCATCGCCATCTGTGTCGCTCTCCACCCCACTCGCCTGGATGACACCATCCACTCCGCCCTGCGCGAGAAGTACGGCGAGCAGCTCAACCGCCTGCAGCATGGTGGCCCCGAGGCCCTTCCTCTGTTCGAGGAGCTCTTCCGTTCGGCCTGCCCCAAGTTCATCAGCCCCACTCCCCCCGACTTTGAGAACCCGGCCCTCAACGTCGACCCTGTTGACCATCACACCGCCATCTTCATGGATGAGGTTAAGAACACCCTGTACAACCCTACCATCCGCTCTTACCTGAAGCTCTACACCACCATGGACCTGAAGAAGCTGGCTGGCTTCCTGGAGGTCGAGCCCGAGAAGCTCCGCTCTTGGCTCCTCATCAACAAGCAGCGCAGCCGTCAGGTGCGCTGGGTTGAGGGCGGACTTCTGGAGGGCGAGCCGGTCAACGCCAACGACCTCGACTACGCTCTGGAGAACGACCTCATCCACGTCAGCGAGACCAAGGCCGGACGCCGTCTTGTGGACTGGTACCTCAGGAACCTTGCTCGTGTCTACTAAGTCCGAGTACGCTACAGCGACCCCTTCTAGTGCCAAAACGCATATCCCCACGTCATTTGACTTGAGACATGCGTCCGGTCTGTAACTAGACTCCACGAAGGGGTACTCAATCTCAGCAAGGAACCACGTGAGACACACTGAAGTGCAAACAGAAAGAAGGGGATGTGTGGTTCAGGAGATATCATCAGCTGGGAAGGGGGATCGTTGGCAATCGAGTCCAAGTCGTGCTTTCGAACGGGTCATCAATTACCCTCTCACCTTTTGTGGGCCCGTTCACTTACTCACGTCTTCCCCATTCCACCAACATCATGATTCTTTTTTTTATCTTATCTATTTATTTATTCTGTCCTCCGCTTCCCATATCTTGCTTCGATTGTCCATGCTTCTCATTACTCAGGGGGTTGGTCGCACAACCCTTTTGACCATCCTGGTTATACGGGGTTGGAGTCGACAAAAAGAATTCTTCTTTTCCTTTTTTGTTTTTCATTTGAGGAAATGTTCCAAGGCGTATCCCATTATGCTTGTGTTTGGTTTTGCTTCCGGTTCCACACGGTCTGGTCTGTGTGCATCGAGCTGTTTGTGTCTTAGCTAGCAGAGGACAGACAGGGATGTAGAATCCGCATGATGAAATAGATGATGACTTAAGCAAATATTTTCCATTCAACCTCTCAAGTAGATAGGTAGGAAAAAGCAGCTGGGGGTATAGCATTACTCTATCTCATATTCTAGTATGATACACATATACAGTTAGGATGGTTGTGTCCAGGAATGATAGGCCTATCTAGTTGGGTCCTCATTCAATCCTGAACATCAAAACTAGTTCCGCACCCACAGTTACTCGTTGCGCGCGGGTTGTCCACAATCTTGAACTGACTTCCAATCAACTCCATCGTATAATCCACTGTACTGCCCGAAAGAAGCTCCAGCGATGGCTCATCCATGACTACTTTAGCTTCTCCGGCACCTGCTACCTCTGCCTCTCCCTCCTCAGGCTCGGCTGCGAAAACAGTGTCCTCCTCCGCGTCGATCTTGGATGCGGCCTCCAGGGACATCAAGTATTGGAATCCATGGCATCCACCGCTTGTGACGGTGATGCGGAGATGGTGGTAGGGGTTTTCTTCCTTGGTGATGGAGGGGGATGAGGAAGGATCTGTGATTTCGCGGAGACGCTGTTGGAGATATGTTAGTTCATGATGTAACTGGATTACTCTAGCGACTTGAAGAGCCAAAAAGAAAAAAGAAAAAGAAATGTTGTTATCCCTCCTCTGGGAGAGAGAAGGAAAAAATGAAAAACATACAACAGAAGGGATTCGCTGGTGGTCACCCACCCAACTACTAACCTCCCGGCGTGTGGCTTAAGTACGGCTGAGCGGACGGGAAGCCCTGTTTTCCACACCCTGTGGTCGTATGTACTTGTTTCATACGGGAGAGGGTTCATATCGTGGCTAACAGTAGGCTAGCTCCGGTGATCCGGCGCATTTGCTGCCAATGCGCTTGCATCTCCGTTTCATCCTCCGACTGCAACTCAAGCCGTACCATCGCCATAATTCCGCAATCCTCTTCGAAACAAGCATAGTATATGCATGCAGGGACAGAAAGGAAATATTGTTTCAACGTACCTCCGCGGCCCTCGGCGAGATACTAATCAACAAGTCCTTTCCCTCTTCATCAACCCTCGGGTTTTGTAGCACCTTGGTAGCTGATCGGATACTCGAGGTGGAAAAGGAAGAGCGCTGCCCGAAAGCGTCAAAGCGGAATACTGATCGCGGTGAGGATGTGCTCGCCCGGGGGCAAAGGAATCTAGGCCGGAGCGTGGATCGTTGGGAAACGGTATCGCAGAAAGATGCGGAGAAGCTCAATGTCGGCAACGTTGCCGGGGAAAGTGCAGAAACCGCGGTGCGAGGCGAATGAGAGCGAGAGAGCCGGCGGGCGGCTGTTGAGAGGATCGGACGGGACATATTTGTTGTCATAGAGGGTAGAGGAGGTGTTAAGAAAGACGAGTGAAGGAGGACTTTTGTTGAGAGAGAATGAGAAGACTGGATTGATAATATGATCGGAGGCTCGGAGCAGCCATCGAAAAGAAGGTATTATTGCCGTTAGTCAGAAGGTTCGGGATGACGCCATTGGTCGATCGGAGACCGGCAAGAAGTGGCAGAATTGAGATAATCGCGGGGAACTTCGTTGGCTTTGCTTGACATTTTTATGACTGTAGCTTTTTCTCCTTCTTAGCTGATGGTGTCTATGATTGTATAGTAGACGAGGATTTTGGGTATTTTTATTCTCTTCCTTTTTACCAGTACATAGTACCTCCACCGTACCAAAAGTGCTCATGCCGTCATGAGTTCTCAACTTGCACATGAATCGAGCGTCAGCTCCCCGCTTTTCTACAAGACTGATATCAATGCCTTCACCAAGGAATACGCAGAGTCTCTCGATGCACAAGACCCTTTGCGCGAATTCAGAAAGGAATTTATTATCCCTTCCAAAGCTGACCTGAAAAGAAAGACTTTGGCAATTGACAATAGCTGTACGTATCGTAGCGCTGCTATATTGTCTCAATTTCACTAATCAATTGCCCTCTCATCTAGCCACTGATGAGTCTGATCCCCGGTGTATATATCTCTGTGGAAACTCATTGGGAGTTCAACCTCGTAATGCCCGCAAGTACATTGACTACTATCTACGGACATGGGCTATCAAGGGCGTAACTGGACATTTTCTTCCGCACGAGGACCAATTGCTCCCACCATTTGTTGACGTCGATGACGCCGGCGCGAAGCTCATGGCGCCAATTGTGGGAGCCCTGGAGAGTGAAGTGGCAGTTATGGGCACACTGACGGCGAACTTACACTTCTTGATGGCGAGCTTCTACCGCCCGACCCAGGAGAGGTACAAAATTATCTTGGAAGGGAAGGCGTTCCCAAGTGACCATGTGGGTTCGAACCTCATAATCACTTGAGAAGCAACTACTTAACCCATTGAATATAGTACGCCATCGAATCACAGATTAGACACCACGATCTTCGCCCAGAGGATGCTATGGTTCTTATCGAGCCGGAGGACCGCTTGAAGCCGATTCTGCGAACGGAGCAAATTCTCCGAGTTATTGATGAACATGCCTCAAGCACAGCGCTTGTGCTCCTTTCCGGCATTCAGTTCTATACAGGACAGTACTTCGACATCGAGAAGATTACCGCGCATGCCCAATCCAAGGGGATCATCGTTGGCTGGGACTGTGCGCATGCAGCCGGCAATGTCGACCTGCGCTTGCACGACTGGAATGTAGATTTTGCTGCATGGTGTAATTACAAGTACCTTAACAGTGGCCCGGGTGGTATGGCAGCTTTGTTCGTGCATGAGAGACATGGCCGAGTTGAGATGGACAAGGTTGGCAGTGATGAGGAGCCCTTCCGTCCGCGCCTCTCGGGCTGGTGGGGAGGCGACAAGAAGACTCGCTTCCTTATGAACAACAGTAGGTTTTCTTATTGCTAGCATTTACTCGGCGACTAACTGAGAACCACAGACTTCGTTCCACAGACGGGTGCCGCAGGATTCCAGCTATCTAACCCTTCCGTTCTGGATATGAATGCGGTCGTGGCGTCGCTTGAGCTGTTTAATCGCACCTCGATGACCGAGATTCGTCAAAAGTCTCTGAACGCCACTGGCTACTTGGAACATCTCCTT